>NC_046659.1:24739818-24741513 GCF_010883055.1 Belonocnema kinseyi | reverse complement strand
ACAATGAAAATTATGTAAAATATTAATATTGGTATTGAATAGCTTCTAATATATAGAATCTATTGAATTGAAGATCATACTCTAATTATTATTAGATAAACTCCTTATCTTTCAAACACAATAATGAATTTAAATTTAAATAACATGGATCAAAATAATTAGGTATAATTATTCATAGTATTAATTATAAATTAATTAATAATTATATTATTCTAAGAGCTGGAGATAATAAATAAAAAATTATCTTTATTATGATAATAATTTCTAGTTGAGAAAATCATTAAAGCCAAAGCTTAGTTAAATAATTAATTTTAAAGGAGTAGATTTGATACATTTTTCTTAATTCATTATTTTATTACGTATAATTTTTACCAACTTCGATCTTTTCTACCGACTTTATCAAATTGTACCCTGTTTTACCAAGTGAGTAGCAGGTAAGCCACCTTTCATTTTAGTTCCCGAAAAATAACAATAAGGCAGACAGGACGCGCTGCGGTAAGTCGGTCGAAATCAAATACACGGCATAAGCAATCTCCCACCTCATCTCTGATATTATATACACCTGAAAAACATAACCTCAAAATCGACTCATGCATGAAATTAAGAATATCGCGAAACATCAAAATCGCCAATTTCTTTCTAATGGGGATCGAAATATAAATAGAAGACCACCGAAGTCTTTCGAAACTTTCAGATCGGCAATAAAGATATCTTTGTGGTAACCATGAACATAGGAAACACGGGACTAGGCATGCCATCCTAACTTTGGCGACCGGGGTTGAATCCACGAAAGGGGTGAGAATTTCATGAGTGGGGAGAGCCGCTACCTTACGATGTGCCATTTGATTATGCGCACGAGCATTTTTGCCGACAAACTGTGCATGAAAATATAAACACGTCAGCGTTGCCACGTTTGTCGCGGGACATCAAAAGGTGGCGGACCTCCCCCTTCATTGCATCACCCCCGCAATGGTATGCCTAGTCCCTGGTTTCCTATGTCCATGGTTTCTGCTCAATTAGTTAGGCGGTAACTAATTGAGCAAAAACGTAATTGGTAAATCATTTCAGAAATTGTTAACTTTCGTCATTTACCGACGCGCAACTTGTGCCTTCAAAATAACTCTTAGGTAATCCGCTAAGAGGGTGCAGTTATCAGCGCATGTTTTTCACATTCTCTTATTCCATTATCTCGACAATCTCCCATCTCATCTCTGGTAACGTATACTCCACGTATTATACCTAGTTTTCTACGCGTATATTACCACGTATATGGCATAGTGGTGGCACTCCCATGTATGGTTTTGAGGACTTACGGCTAAATAAGCGCAATCTAGCGCTGCCCCCGGTCACTAAAAGTAAATGAACCTTCAGATCCCTAATTTTTTCGCCTTTCGTGGAATAAAATACTGTTCGATATTTGTGTGAAATGTACAATTTTATACGCAAAATATTCATTTAAATACTAGAAGTATAATTTGTTGTAATTAAAAGAGATATCAATTATTACACTGAAACAGTAATAGTTTACAATTGTAAAAATATGAATTTCATGATATATTTAATTATTTCTTCCACAACAAGAATAATACTGAAAATACTGTGCATATAATCAATTATTGTGTGGAGAAATACTTGTTAATCTTTGTACAAATTAAAGTAAACCACATAAAGTGGATCTTAATTTATTTAGAAAGT
>NC_046659.1:24734029-24739718 GCF_010883055.1 Belonocnema kinseyi | reverse complement strand
TAAATTAGAATCGTAGACTAAAATTATACTTCTTTCGGTTCAGTTGAAGGAAAATCTGAATTAGTAGTTACCATTTTTATTTTTTATCAAAAGTTTAATAAAAATTGATACAACTATTATTTTTCGTGGAACTTTTCCTGAATATTGATACGATAAATTATTAATACTAATTTGAAAAGATTTTTCCCTAAGATTTCAAATGTGATATTATATTTATAGTTAATTAAGTGGTTAATAATTACTAATATTTCATTAAATAATAAAGCTTTAACTTTGACCAATTTTTAATTGTAAAATTGTAATCGCTCGAATTAAAAATTATTTTTCAATTACATTATTCAATTTTGATCACTCTGAATTAGTCTAATTTTGAAAATTGAAGTTGGTCATTTTTTTCAGAGATTTTTATACAAAAATCTTTTAATACATGTATTTTTCTTAAATTTCAAGCAAATTCAATTAGAACTTAGTCAATATTGTAAAAAAAATTAAAATCTTAGTATCTGATACGTACATACGAATAGGAGAGAAATACTGCCTTGATTTGGAAGAACACCGTTAACTGCATTTTGGATAAGGCCTTTGAGCCACCTACCGTTAATTGCTTCAGATCACTTTATACGATTATCAGTTAAGGGCATGTGATACTTCGAAAATTGTCGATTTGACCAGTTTTAGGTTCCGACGGCTTTTTTTCTTTAATAATCAATATTTTGTCTAACAAATTTGGGACATGATAGCTACCATGCTAACGGACGTCCCCACACACTTTTTTTTTGTTTCATTCAAAAAAGTTTTAATTTAGCCAAATCTGATTAATTTCCATAGCGCTTAGGAATTAGTATCGATTTTACCAGTTTTAGGTTCCGACGGCTTTTTTTTCTAGAATAATCAATATTTTGTCTTAAAAAATTGGGAAATGATAGCGAACATGCTAACGGACGTCTCCACACACTTTATTAGTATTTTTTTTTTCAAAAAATTTTTTGATATTGCTAACAACGTGTGTACATTTGGAGGTTATGTATGTTACAATTCTCCTGTGCGTTACTTCCAAACTACACAATATTTTTGGCCGAAAACTTTGGACTTACAAATAAACATAGTAACTAATCTCCCGGAACTAACCCTGTTTGCAGGCAATCAAAAAAGTTTATTTCATAAATAATTTCCAGATTATCGGAAAGGCAGAGATGAAAAACGACGTAACCTCAAAATAATACATATGCATGAAACTTCTATTTAGGACAATAAATTTTTTTGTTATTATCCCTCAAAAAAGAGTCCGGGGACGTCCGTTATGATATTTTATAGCATCTCCGAATTCAGTTTTTGAAAATTTTCATTTTTGTGGAAAAAAAGCCGGGGAAACTGTAAGTATCACATGCCCTTAACGGTGTTCTTCCAAATAACGGCAGAATAGGCATGTCGTTGTCGGATCTAAATAACGAGCGGGCTGTTCTACCTAGATCTTGGATTGCTAAACCTCTATTGCTTTTGCAAACCAACATGGTCCACTCCCCCTTGTAACTTATGATCAATCCCCGCGCCCAAGTTAGGTAGCATGAGGCTAGTCCCCTACTATTCCAATGTCCATCAGAGGCGGTGAAGCCTTGTCAAGGGGACACAGGGGCTAATGCCTTCCATAGAAATCGACCAGGGAGGGCCAAAGTTTTGATTTGCCTACTCGTAAATAAAATGCTTAAACCAAAGATAATAATATCTTTGCTTAAACTCATCCGATCTTTAGAGATAGAAACTTTTCAATTCTTTCTTGCTTTGTTTGATCTTTGAATGGACATACTTTGACCTGCTAGATCATTAACCATTTTTAATAAAATCATATGGCAACACAGGCACACAAAAAAGTCTAAGAGTACGGAGGCGACCTGTGGGGTTCTATGGTTTTTGGGTCGCTGATTCCGAAACTTTTTTCGGTTTTTTTCAGATCAAATCGCTTTCAAGGTCATTTGATGGTCAAATAAAGAAAATATTGCTGCAAAAATTAAAAAAAATTCAAACATAGGTTTTTTAGCACGCTGAATCCGAATCCAGTGTCGGGTGACCTTCATTAGTTTAAGATCAAGGTCATTTGAAGACCAAACCGACAAAATAACTTCAAAAAAATTTGTAAACATTTCTATATAGGTTTTTAGGGTCGCTGAATACAAATCCAAGGTTGATTTGTTCATATCTGGTTATCTAAAGGTCATCTTAGGTCATTTGAGGGTCGAATTCGGAAAAAAGGATAAAAAAATCTGAAAAACTTCAAATGTAGGTTTTTGAGCATGCTGAATCCGAATCCGGTGTCGGTTGATCCTCATGAGTTCAAGGTCAAGGTCATTTGAAGGTCAAATCAATGAGGTACTGTTGAAAGAATGTTTTAAAAATTAATTTAGAATCATCTTTAGCTTTTCGTCTGTATAGAAACTGGAAATATTAATTTATCTTTATCAACATTAGCTGCTGTGAATTTCTCGAAAGCAAGGCAGTGTACTTTCTTATCAATATTAGCTGCTATAGATTTCTTGAAAGAGAAAGCTTTGTACCCATAAGAATGGTATATCTTTAAAAAATAAGTGGGTTCTTTTTGTCCTAATATGGTAAAAAATACATTTTTTATAAATGTCCACATGTATTTGCGGTTATGAGTGAATGTTTGCATGTGTGCATGTGTAGATCTGCAGATGCATGGATGTGTGGATCTGCGGATGTCTAGATGTTTCGATGTATGTAATAGATTCTTTTTCACCTATTGCCTCGACTAGTCGTGTAACGATGACAACTGCCCTGTAAGGGGATGTGTAGAATGATTCGCTCATACGCTAGTCGGGGTACCGATGCCAGTGGAAGTGCACTGCCTTACAGGGGGTCGACAGGGTGTGAGGATGATGCCTTAGTGTGTTCGTCGACGAGTTGACATTGTCCTCGTCAAAGACGAAAAGCCCTTTTAGTTAGCCCTGGAGAGGTAAAAGGGTTATCACCTCCAGAACGGCGGACTCACCTGCAGTCGGACCAGGATCCCTGTCGAACGGGTTTATATATAAAAGTATGGACAATTTAAACAAACCTTCAACCTCATCTTCGAAACACGTGTGCCCGAAATATGTTAACGCATTTTGCTTCATTTGCGGAAAATTTATTCCGAACAAAAACAATCGACGATCGTTCAACGAAAATTTTCGGAATCTATACAAAGAATGCTTTAATTCAGATATAGATTCGGGAGATTGGGCTCCTGATAGTATTTGCAATAACTGCCGCCAAATGCTCTCTATTTGGAAAAAAAAATAAATACGATTCTAAATTGATCTTCATTAAACCCACAGAATGGAATGAGCCATCCAACGAAGATGATTGTTATTTCTGTAAAACCGATATCCGTGGGTATAATAAAAAAAATTTACATAATCTTAAATACGCCCAGGTAGGATCGGTAAAAAAAGCCGTTGAGAGGACTCAAACGATTAATGAGGTTGATGTTGATAGTATAGAAAATTTGACGATTGAATCTAAAGATGACGATGATGATGATGATGATGATGAGAAAAGCACTAAGACCGATGATGAAAATCAAGATGAATATGAAAGCGATAGCAGTGAAAGCTCTGATGAAGTTTACAAACCAGGTAGAGTAAGCAATAGAATTGCTGAAAAATTTACACAGTCCGAACTTAATGATCTCGTAAGAGATTTGGGACTACCTAAAGATGCTGAAGTACATTTAGCTTTAGTTTTAAAAAGTAAAAATTTATTAGAAAAAGGTACGAAAGTACCTGTCGCACAGTCTACGACAATGAAAGAATCTTTCACTAGTCTCAAAAAACTTCTAGAGGCCACTGAATACAAAACATATAATTGGCTTATATGTGGTGATTTGAAAGTCTCAGGTATGTTGCTAGGACAGCAGTCTGGATTTACAAAGAATCCGTGTTTCTTGTGCCTTTGGGATAGTAGAGATCGCGAAAAACATTACACTAATCATAAGTGGGCTGAAAGGAAATCACTTGAAATAGAAAAAGAAAATATCATTGAATCGGCCCTGGTTGACCCAAAAAAAGTATTGATTCCTCCATTACATATTAAATTAGGAGCCATGAAGCAATTTGTGAAAGCCTTAGATGCAAATAGTCGATGTTATAAATAATTGGAAAAGAAGTTTCAATATAAATCTGATGCCAAGTTGAAAGAAGGGATTTTTGATGGATCAGAAATAAAGAGACTCTTACAAGATGATAAATTTCCAACGACAATGACAAAAATTCAAAGGGATGCATGGCTCAGTTTTAAGGAAGTTGTGAAAAACTATTTAGGAAATAAAAGAAGTGAAAATTATAAAGTTATAGTAGCCGAAATGATTAAGAACTTTGGGAAAATGGGGTGCCTGATGTCATACAAATTGCACTTCCTGCATAATCACCTGGATCGATTCCCAGAGAATTACGGCGATTACAGTGAAGAGCAAGGAGAGACATAAAAGAAATGGAAAAGCGCTACAAAGGCAGATGCGATGTCGCTATGATGGCTGATTACTGCTGGTCACTGAAAAGAGAGTGTAAAACTACAGGCAAAAAGCGAAAAAAACCATTACGTCGATCATTTGATAGTAAGAGAGTACGGTATGAGCGGAAAACATGCACACAAGTTGATACAAAAAAATATGTCTATCGTAATTGTTTATGAGGGATTGTGAATTTTTTTATCTTATTATGAGCTTGTACGTGAATTGATGAAGGTCTATCAATTCGATATATGGGTTGTTATTTTCATATTTAAATGACCTTGAAAATACTAGAAAATACTAGATATGGTCAAAATGACCTAGTATTTAGATTCTATGACTCTTAAAACTTATATATAAATTTTTACAAGTTTTTTTGAGGTTATTTTGTTGGTTTGACCTTCAAATGACCTTGATCTTGAACTAATGAAGGTCAACCGACACCGGATTTGGATTCAGCATGCTAAAAAATCTATGTCTGAATCTTTTCAGATTTTTTCAGCAATGTTTTCTGCATTTGACCTTCAAATGACCTTGAAAGCGATCTGATCTGAGAAACCGACAAACGATTCGGATTCAGCGACCCAAAAACATAGACCCCCAGAGGTCGCCTCCGTGGACTTTGACTTTTTTTTGTGTGTCTGTATAATTATTACATCAAGAATGTAAAGCTTCATTAAGAAATTGGCATTAGCTACTTTTAAATGAAATAGTAACTCTTTGTACTATAAAAAATAATTAAGAGAGTCTCGTTGCCAGTTTCTAATAAATAATTTCAGAGAATTGTAATAGAGCGGAATAATTTTCATGACAAATAAATAATAAAATTAAGTAATTTTAAAGTTTCTATTACCTGTTCGTTTTTTGTTATAAACGTTTATTTTTGTTTGTTTGCTAAATGTTAATGGACTCTTAAACTCTTCAAAAATCTAGTTCTTCGAAAACGGCATCGGACTTTATAAATATAAACGTGCCTAAATTTGTAATATGCCAAAGGCGTAAAACACATTAGTATATTGCAAGTAAATAGTCGTTAGTACATCTGGAGCACGGTGGGACGACCCCTTGTAAGATTTGACAAGTTTCCGCCTGTGGCGTAGAAAATATTTGGGACTCTAATCTGTAATGCAGCTAGCCCATTCATCTTTCGGGAAACTATCCTTTGAAACAGTCAGGCCTGAGGTTGTA
>NC_046659.1:24733106-24733960 GCF_010883055.1 Belonocnema kinseyi | reverse complement strand
GACGTCAATATTTATTTCTGTTCTTATCGAATTTTCTTAACACGTTTATTATGATTTACACAAGTTGTTATTTTCAAAGGAAGAACTTTCCGATAAATTCAATATCAATTAATGGAAATTTTTTAATCAACATACAATTATTTAGAATTTGCCAGTTATTATTCTCATTATTAAAATTTGAATTTATCCAACAATGTACTTATAATATTTCTTGAATATTAATGAAAACTAAAAAATGAATTTTCAAGGTATTTCGCGATGAAGGTAGAATGAAATTCTTCTATCTAAATTTGATCCGAATTTTCTACAGAATTTTATTTATCACGTTTTAGATAAATGTAACATTAATGTGCCTAATGAAATTAAGACAAATTCAAGATCTGGCATACAAAATTGTATTTATTCAAGCAAGACGTGTACGCAACAGTATTTTACATTATATTTAACATGCGCAAAAGAAACGTCATTGTTAATTAGGCGTCAAACACAATCGCAAAAATCTGTTTTTCGGATTCAGGGGGTCTAAAAACGTCGACAATTGACAAAAACTAGGGGAACCAATTTTACATAAATCTAATACCTTCTCTGACGAGAATGTAAAAAACAGAAATTATTCTAGATCAATATTAACTCTTAAAGATCTACACCCCTTTCCTCATATTACTCCCTTCCACGCTCATTGAGTCACGCCTACACCACGTAAGGCAAATAATGGCTTAAATGTGAATACTATAATACTAAAATATTTCGATCCTTGAAGAAAATTCTATCGGCCTCCAAAATCGTTTGGTCCATCTACAACTGATAGGATCCTTTCCTTGTATAAGCAGAAGCTCCAAGGCCCCCCTCAAATC
>NC_046659.1:24731928-24733077 GCF_010883055.1 Belonocnema kinseyi | reverse complement strand
CTCATACTATACATAATTTATGGTTTACAGAAATAATAAAATAAGGGAGTTGAAGCGTATCTTCGCTGGAAAAGCAGCGAAATTTAGCTGTTATTCAATGAAATTTCACTGATCAGTAGCTACATTTTACTGTTTTAGCAGTGTATATGCGCTGACGAATTTTCAACAAAATATAGGAATGTTCAACTCAGAAAGGACAATTTTTATACGAATAGTTTCATTTCAAATGAAAAATATAAATTTTAAACCAAAAATGAAATAGTTGCATTTTCAGTTAAAAAGATCATTTTAAAAAAAATAGTCAAATTTTTAATCAACGAGATGAATTTTCAACTGAATTGAAGGAATATTCAACTGGATTCGTTAATTTTTTTAAAACTATCTACCAAAAAGACGAATTTTCAACCAAAAGAATAGCTCATACGTGCGCTCGGCGCGCGATTTACTACTTTGCTTGCCATTATTTTAATTGGAGATAAAATTCAATAAAATACCACGATGATAACACAGGCCCAAAAAAAAACAAAAGTGTCTGTGCAATTGACCAGACCTATATATTCTTATGTATTTTTCGACGCTGAATCCGAATTTGCTATAAAAAAGTAGGGTCCAGCTACTTTTTTATGGGGTTTTGCTCGAAAAACCTCATTTTTACATCGAAAAACCATGTTTTTATTTTTTTTTTTACAAAAATTTCAACCCACCATACGGCGATGAAAAGGCAGAAAATCGCGAAAAGTGAAAATTTGCTTCAAATTTGATTAAAATGACATTAAAATCAAGTTTTACGATTTTAAACCGATTTATAAACATTGAAAATACTTTACTATGGGTTTTTGAGGTCGCTGATCACGAATTTTAAGTCATTTTTTTCAAAAAACAATTCCTAGTCGGCGTAAGTGGATAATAAACGTGATAAATTGATATTTTTTTCAAAAAATCGATGTTTTGGATACTGTTCTGGAGGTTTTCCACTCCATGAATCACAAAACTAGAACTTTTTTCGACCCTTGATCATAAAGTAAGACTTAGAACCTATGTATAGCAATATTCATGAACTCCATTATAATATTTTTAACTTCTTTTAAGAAGTGCCTTAGAGTTTTAATGGGTTAATCAATTGAGTTTGTAGAATTTTCGCTAATACTT
>NC_046659.1:24726630-24731828 GCF_010883055.1 Belonocnema kinseyi | reverse complement strand
AGCTGGACCCTACTTTTTTATTGCAAATTCGGATTCAACGTCGAAAAATACATAAGAATATATAGGTCTGGTCAATTGCACAGACACTTTTGTTTTTTTTGTTGGCCTGTGTAATTTTTACTTCAATAACTTCTATTTGTACACGGATTCGCGTGGGTACACTCTTACGATGCAGAATAAAAGATTGTGCAACACTAAACATTTTTAGCAAATGTTTAGGCAAATGCGAGTACATTCAATAACCTCGTATGTAGCCGCATTGTAATTTAATTGTATTCAAATTAATGCACTGATCTTAGGCCCGCCTTAGTAAAGAACAAATTTCAAATGCGCATAGATTGTGAAGTTGAGATACTTCTGTTCCAGCGTGGATTTAAACGTAAAAAATCATATCACAATAAGTGATAATTATACTGGTTGTATGTTCGACTAATTAACCACAGTAAAATATATGGAGAAAAGTATTGCAAGAGAAAATATACTACAGAAAATCTTGATAAAGCAAAGAATTTAACTGAAGAGATTATGAAATTCCTTTAAAAAATTAATAAAAATAGATACTTACTGAAACTAATGAAAATGAAAGTTTTTACCATTATAGAGTTTTAATTTCTTTTTAAATTCTTATTAAATATATATTGCATACATTTGCTTATACAAATTAATTTGTTTAAAATGTTCAAATGGTTCAAAATCTAAAAAAAAGTTAAGTTCTGAATTTGTTTATGAAATTTATTTGTATAATAAATCATTATTATAAATTTGCAAGGTGTCGTAGGAAAATGTGATTGGAAATATATTCTTTGTTGATTCCGTAAATAAATTAGGCTTATTCTTCCAAAAATGCCTAAACTCTTAATTTGCCAATGAAAGTAGTTTAAATAATAAATCTTGAAAATGCGATTATTATAATTAATCGGAAAGATGTTCTTAATTAAATTTATAAAAAGAACTGACCCTATTCGTTTGGAAAATAGCCAAATGTCCAGAGATGTCCAATTTTATTCAAATTGGTATCATGTGCTACTTATTTTGAATAATTATATAATGTTGGCACATTTATTTTATTGTTTAATAATTTTTTTTCTTTAAATAATATTTATTTGCTAAAGCAGTTTTTCTCGGTAACTAAAAGAATTGCAATAAAATAGAACACATAGCATTATATTTCTGACTTTATAACGTATAGAAAGAAAAAATTTACCACTTTTTAATTGTTTAAACAAATATAATTTGTTTAAATAATTACTTTTCCAAAAATACTTTCGAAATCGTAATTAATTATATGTCTTCTATTTAATAGTTATCGAAAAATAACTGCTTGAGCAAATGAAACTTGTGTGAACAAATAGAACTTTGTTAAACATTAAAAGAAATGTATGAAAAATATGTAATTATTATTATATATGTATATATACGTATATATGCATGTATGTCATTTGTATGTATTTATGTATATATGCTATTAAATATACGTATTTAATTTTTCAATCAAAATCAAAAGAAAACTTTCTGTACGTAAAAATTAAGTGAAAAATGCACTTAAACCTTTTTCAATAAAACCAATGTCAGAAGCCAAAAAACATTGCTTCGAAAATGATTTTTAAAAAAGTTTGTTTCCAGCGATGCATACTTGCTCAGAACATTTTTCTCTTAATTTTTTTTTTTTAACAGAAACTTATACTTTAAAATTATATATTGGATTTGAAAATTATCCTTGAATTATTATTATAGAAACTCCTAATCTGTTAAGAAAACATAATAATAATAATAATTTGAAATTTAAATAATATATATTAAAATAATTAGGTATAATTATTCATATTATTATTATCAAAGTTTTATTTTTCTAAAAACTGAAGATAATCAATTAAAAAAATTTATTTATTATAATAACATTTTACAGTTGAAAAAATCAATAAAACCAATGCTTCGTTAAATAATTAATTTTAAACTGTAATCATTTAATTTTTTTAAAATTTATCTGCTATATCCTCAGAGATTGTACCTTGTCGACAGTAGATCAACCCTCCAAACCATGAAGGCAGAAAATCTACACAATATCGATCAAGTTAAGAATCTTCAGTAACAAAAAATGCTTAACGTCTTAATAAGACTAGATGGAAAATAATATTTTTCAATTAAAATTAAAATTATTTCTTGAAAAAAAGATCCACCTCCATCTTCACTCCATTGGGAATCGAACCACAAAACTTCTGATTTCCGGTCAGGTGCTTTTCCAATTAAGCTATTAGAGGGATCAGAAACAGAACTCTTAATTCAAGAACGTAACGCTAATTTTCAGCTAGGTGTTAATGGTACAAGTAATTATTTAATTTTTTTTTTAATTTATCTGCTATATCATCAGAGATTGTAACTTGCCGACAGTAGATCAACCCAACAAACCATGAAGGCAGAAAATCTACACAATATCGATCAAGTTAAGAATTTTCAATGACATAAAATGCTTAACGTCTTAATAAGACTAGATGGAAAATAATATTTTTAAATTAAAATTATTTCTTGAAAAAAAGATCCACCTCCATCTTCACTCCATTGGGAATCGAACCACAAAACTTCTGACTTCCGGTCAGGTGCTTTTCCAATTAAGCTATTAGAGGGATCAGAATCAGAACTCTTAATTCAAGAACATAACGCTAATTTTTAGCTAGGTGTTAATGGTACAAGTGATTATTTAATTTTTTTTTTAATTTATCTGCTATATCATCATAGATTGTACCTCACCGACAGTAGATCAACCCTCCAAACCATGAAGGCAGAAAATCTACACAATTTCGATCAAGTTAAGAATCTTCAATAACAGAAAATGCTTAACGTCTTAATAAGACTAGACGGAAAATAATATTTTTAATTAAAATTAAAATTATTTCTTGAAAAAAAGATCCACCTCCATCTTCACTCCATTGGGAATCGAACCACAAAACTTCTGATTTCCGGTCAGGTGCTTTTCCAATTAAGCTATTAGAAGGATCAGAATCAGAACTCTTAATTCAAGAACGTAACGCTAATTTTCAGCTAGGTGTTAATGGTACAAGTAATTATTTAATTTTTTTTAATTTATCTGCTATATCATCAGAGATTGTACCTTACCGACAGTAGATAACCCTCCAGACCATGAAGGCAGAAAATCTACACAATATCGATCAAGTTAAGAATCTTCAATAACAGAAAATGCTTAACGTCCTAATAAGACTAGATGGAAAAGAATATTTTTAAATGAAGATTAAAATTATTTCTTGAAAAAAAGATCCACCGCCATCTTCACTCAATTGGGAATCGAACCACAAAACTTCTGATTTCCGGTCAGGTGCTTTTCCAATTAAGCTATTAGAGGGATCAGAATAATAATAATAATAATAATAATAATAATAAATTAATAATAATAGTTAATAATAATTAATAATGATAATAATAAATTAATAATAATTAATTATTAATAATAGTTAATAATAATTAATAATTAATTTGGATTAATTACTTGTACCATTAACACCTAGCTAAAAATTAGCGTTATGTTCTTGAATTAAGAGTTCTTATTCTTATCCCTCTAATAGCTTAATTGGAAAAGCACCTGAACGGAAATCAGAAGTTTTGTGATTCGATTCCCAATGGAGTGAAGATGGAGGTGGATCTTTTTTTCAAGAAATAATTTTAAATTTAATTTAAAAATATTATTTTCCATCTAGTCTTATTAAGACGTTAAGCATTTTGTGTTATTGAAGATTCTTAACTTGATCGATATTGTGTAGATTTTCTGCCTGCATGGTTTGGAGGGTTGATCTACTGTCGGTAAGGTACAATCTCTGATGATATAGCAGATAAATTAAAAAAAAATTAAATAATTACTTGTACCGTTAACACCTAGCTAAAAATTAGCGTTATGTTCTTGAATTAAGAGTTTTTATTCTGATCCCTCTAATAGCTTAATTGGAAAAGCACCTGACCGGAAATCAGAAGTTTTGTGGTTCGATTCCCAATGGAGTGAAGATGGAGGTGGATCTTTTTTCAAGAAATAATTTTACTTTTAATTTAAAAATATTATTTTCCATCTAGTCTTATTAAGACGTCAAGCATTTTCTGTTATTGAAGATTCTTAACTTGATCGATATTGTGTAGATTTTCTGCCTTCACGGTTTGTTGGGTTGATCTACTGTCGGCAAGTTACAATCTCTGATGATATAGCATATAAATTAAATTTAAAAAATTAAATAATTACTTGTACCATTAACACCTGTCTAAAAATTAGCGTTATGTTCTTGAATTAAGAGTTCTTATTCTGATCCCTCTAATAGCTTAATTGGAAAAGCACCTGACCGGAAATCAGAAGTTTTGTGGTTTGATTCCCAATGGAGTGAAGATGGAGGTGGATCTTTTTTTCAAGAAATAATTTTAATTTTAATTTAAACTGTAATGTGAAATTCAACCATTTTTAAGGAATACTTAAAATTGTATATATTCAAACATTTAGCAGGTAAAAATTGAAGAATTCCACAAGTTAATAGATGAAGGGGTTTGTTGATACTTGATTTTTGTTGTTGAAGATTTATCATTTTGGTTGAAATTCATCTACTTGGTTGAAAACCCGTTTTTTTCTAATTTTAAATTAATTTTTTGAACTAAAAATAAATCTTTTTGGTTAAAACATTACGATTTTAGTAGCAAATTTAACTCTTTGGATACAAAATAAATTATATTTTTGGAAATTAATGTTTTTATTTGAAAATTCAGCTATTTCATGTTTGATTGAAAATTTATCTTTTGACTTCTTCTAGGTAAGTGAGTAAAAATTCAAGCATTCTGTTGAAAATTCATTTTTGTTGTTGAAAATATTAATTTTTTTAAACTGGCAATTCAACTATTCCATTTGTTCCATTCTTGTTTGTTTGTCAATTGAACTATTTGTCGTTTAAAATTCGCCTTTTCTTAAAGAAAATGAATGTTTTCTTTGTGTAAAATTACAAAACTTAAACTATTACTTTTTTTTTAAACAGTGTTTTAACCGTAGTAAGGTGCTAATTCTATGTTCGTAATTTTGGGCTCACAAACACGCAGCCATTCATACCGAGTATTCTTACAACAGAAATACCAGGTGTATACATATGAAACCGGTATTTTTTCAAGAAAAAAACACATTTATTTCAAGAGAATGATAACAAATATTTTATTCAAAGTATGCG
>NC_046659.1:24724084-24726530 GCF_010883055.1 Belonocnema kinseyi | reverse complement strand
TTTGTCATAAGGACAACCGCAGGATTTCGCCGGGAGCGGTTGCTAATTTGGAAAATTGCACCCGCTTCCAGCGAAATCGCGGTAAAATTTCAGCCACAACCATGTCTCACATATATATATATTAGCCTCTGCTATGAGGGTTCAAAGTTTTCTGATTCAAAGTAGAGAAATCCTAACACCAAATACAGATTTGACCCAGAGAGCAGTTATAGATTTATGAACTTATTATTGCTCTGCCATTCACTCATTGTCAGTAATCGGAACGTAATAATTAAGAAATTTTAAAATACATGCGGGAAATTCATTAGACGAATAGACTAAAATATCTCTAGAAATTGCAAGCTGTACAAATATAAAAATAAACACTTAATAATATTAAAGAACAATGTATAGATATTGCAATAAAAGTTTTATCTGTTAGAATAAAAATATAATATGGTGAAATAAATAAATTGTGACACATAAAAGAATATCAAAAGATGAGAAATAACAAAGATATATTTGGAAATAATCAAATTACTTTAGAAATATTACAAAATATATAAAACAGAAATATAAATTGTACATTTAATTTTCTCTCTGGTATCTATTAAAATAACCATGTCTTACAAAGCGTGGATATTTAACGTTTGTTATGAAATGTTGGCAATTTAATTTTAATTTAAATGGTTCTTGTCCAAGCTAAGTTTACCATCAGTGTGCCTCGAAGGTGTGCCGAGAGTTGCTTACAGCGCTCCAAATGGCTCTTGGCAAACTATATGGGAAGGTGCTATTTACGGTGAGCGGTCGGTAGAGGGGAAGTGACTTTTTTCGCTGGACGCGTCGTCTATATTTATGGCGGGTAACTAAGCTCGCACCGCATCTACATTTATAATATCTTTGATTGGTAACGTCAGAGATGAGGTGGGAGATAGGCGATCCTATGTATTTAATTTCGAACGATTTTCGCCAGCGCCACCTATTACCTGAGGCTTTTGCGAACTAAAATAAAGCGCCCCCAATTACTCAGACCAGTTTCGAACTGAAATAGATGATCATGGACATAGGAAACAAGGGACTAGGCATGCCATTGCGGGGGTGATGCAATGAGGGGGGAGGTCCGCCACCTTTTGATGTTTTTAGATTAGAGTTTTTAAAATGGGATCAATAAAACTTCAAAGCTTTGTAAATCTAATTTTCAAGTATTTTCAACCATTCAATAAGAATAATTTTCAACTCGATGAGATTCAAGTCTTCACATTATGAATTGTAAACTTGAAAGTTTATATATAAAACATTAATAATCATGAATTAATTGAAAGCGTTCAAAATTTAAACGTACGTTTTTCAATTGGGCAATCTCTAAATTGAATTATTTCAGACTGAAATTTAGAAAACAGAAAAATTTCAAAATATTAAAAAGTTTAACGTTTGTAGATTAGTTAAAGTAGTTAATTAAAGTGTTAATAGAAATTATTAGAGTTAAAGTTTAACCATTTCTAAAACGATTTTCGTATATAATTATAAAATTATACGTACTTTTAAATTTTCAACTCATATTTTACAGTTGAAAATAAGATTTGGAAAGTTTTGAATTTGTATTGATTCTATTTTCAAAACTCTAATCTACAAAATTACAATATTTAACGTTTTGAAATTTTTCTTTTTTCTAAATTTCAATCTGAACCTTTTAAAAATTTTAAGAGATTTCAATAGATTTTTAAGGTCTTTAAATATTTGAAGATGTTTTAAAAGATGTCAAGGAATTTTTAATTTATTTTTATAATTTGAAGGAGTTTCAAGTAATTTTGACAATTTTAGCAGAGTTATTTAAAACAATTTCAAAGTATCTTATAAATCTTGAAAAGATGTAAAGGTGTTTCAAAATATTTTGAAGGTTTCGAAATACTTAAGAGTATTTTAAAAGGTTCCAAGGTATGAGATTTTAAAGGATTTAAAATATTTTAGGGTATTTTTAAAATTGCAAGGAATTTTCAAGAGCATTGCAAAATTTCAAGGGATTTCAAAGCATTTTTAATATTTTAGGATGTTTTAAATCATTCCAAACATTTTCAATTAATTTCAATAATTTAAAGCAATTACAAAGAATTTTAATTATTTTCAACTTTTCAGATTGAAACTGGAACTGCTTTGTTAAAAATGTAATTTTTTTTGGTTGATGATGTATCAATTTAGTTGAAAAAATTTGTTTTCTGAAAATTTAACTATCTTGTATAAAATTTGTGTTTGTTTTTGTTAAAAACTTAATTTCTTTTAACTACAAGGAAATAATTCTTTTTTGTCGAAAAATTAACTATGATTAAACATTAATTTTTGTATAGAAAATTCGACTTGGTGGAAAATAAATTTCTTTTGTGCAAAGTTCATGTATTTTATTAAAAATTCCGTTTTTTTTGTATACAATGCAGCTAATTGTTTTAGTTGAAAGTTGAACTATTTCTATTAA
>NC_046659.1:24715801-24723984 GCF_010883055.1 Belonocnema kinseyi | reverse complement strand
AGAATAAAAATAAAATACTTTTACCTTCGAAATACAAATAAAAACAAATAAAATAATTATAATCGTAACATTCCAAGTTTAAATTTGTCACTCTGAATTGTGCGTGTGACGATTTGTCCCAGTCTCAAGTCCAGCTCAATATTTAGAACAACCTTCATTTTTTTGAAATTGTAATTTTTCGGTTGTAACTTACCGGGCAATCATTTTATTCTTTGAAAGATTTTCTACAAATCTTATTAAAAATGTTTATAGTCTTATCCAAAATGAGAAGGTATTAGTTTTTAATAAAAAGAACTTTTTCGGATTTTATCAAATGTCGACATTTTGAGGCCCCTTGAGTCAGAAAAACAAGTTTTTACGTTGGGGCCTGTTTGTCTGTCCGGTGTCGTCGTTGTTGTAGTTGTCTGTATACCGGATAACTGTTCCGATTGGATTGGGCTTTGACACACTGTTCGAAAGACCAAAAAGAAAGATCGAGTTCGTTAAACAGCCATTTTTGATAAAAATTCAAAAAGTTGATGCTTTTTAAAAATATTTAAGACCAATTTTTTAAAAAAATTGAAAATTCTATCCACAGCCATTTATGGTACAAAAAAATATGAACAATTTATTCTGACAACTTTTTTTGATAAAATCAAAGTTACCAAAGTTAAAGGATTTTAAAAATTCAAAAACCCAAACGAAAATGGACATTTGAAGCAAAAAAAGCTTGATATGGAAAAAAGTCAAGAGGCGAAAAACGCTACTTTTTCAAGGCCCCATGATTATTTTATCAAATTCTCATCCATAATGAGAAGAGTTTTATGCGAAAAATGACTTCCGCGAATTTCATGAAATTTCGACGTTTTGAGGCTCCTTGAATTAGAAAAACAAGCTTTTACATCGGTATCCATCTGTCTCTCTGGCGTCTACGTCGCCGTTGTTATTGATGTTGTGGTTGTCTGTATATCGTATAACTGTCGAAAGAATAGTCGGATTGGATTGTGCTTTGACACACAGATTTTTTATTTTAAGAATTATATGTAAAAATTGTACTATTTTTATTTTTATAACAAATATTTTTCTTCAATTAAATTGTTGCAATAAAAGTGTTTCGAAGAGATTTTTATAAAAATCTTTCCGGGAATAAAATTCGTATTTATAGAGTTTTAAAAACCTTAAAAAAGATCAGAGGTTTTAATAGTTCAATATATGTGATAGAACCTCTTTAAATTTGAAATTAGTCTATTATTTTTCATGTTTGAGCTACAATTATTCCATTTTAGAAGTTATAAGATACAATTGTGAAAAACAAATAAAATGTTTTAATTAATTTATATTTAAAACAAAAAACCTTTGAATAATTCAATCTGAATGCAGCTGCAAACATTTAATTTGAAATGCGTTGAATTTAAGGTATATTTTAAAAAGAAAACTGAAAGCAAAGGATCGACTTTCAAAGGAATCGAAAGAAAGTGACTCTCTGGATTGCAAATGAACATGGAAAATGGTGTATTTTCGCATTTTTAAATTTTAAATTAAAACTTTTTCGCGTTGTAACAATTTCGAATCCCAGAATGTTATTTTTGACCTAACCTATAACTTATAACGAAAATTCTGAAAATTCAAACAGTAAGGCTATATTCTGAAAATGAAGCAATTTTAACGTTAAAATTCAAGTTCTTAAACTGAAGGCCTAAAAAGCGAATTTTAAAATTTTTAATTGTGATTATCTTTAACTTTGTGATATCAAAATTTCCCTACAATTTTTCTTTATTAATACTGTAGGAAAAAATTAACAAGATCGAGCGCCGAGATTATAATTAGTGCAAATTTTCTGTAATTCTATGAGGATGGCTGGAATATCCCGAAAAATAAAATTCCCGACTCGGTAAAACTCTATGTCCCGAAAAATACAATTCCAAAACTAATAAAATTCCTGAACAGTTTATAATATTAACGAATTTGAAAATTCCCAAATAAAATTGTTTCTTAATCAGTATTAATTATTTATTGAAAATACGATAATAAAATATTGTTATCAAATAAATTTTTGTTTAATATTTAAAGTGTTAAAAATTGTTTGAATTTAAAATTAAAATTATAAACAAATTTTACCGACAAATTCATATACATAAACACGTGTTTTTTAATTAAAATTTCGATTTTTCGGAAGAACTTTTGTGATTAAAAAAATACTATATACATTTTCAACCAAAATATCTTATCCAGAAATATATTTTGTTTTAATTATTGTTATTTTTAATTTAAACAATAATGTTTAAACACTTCAAACATTAAAAAAGTTGTTTCTTTGGTATAAAGATTTGATTATTTCAATTAAAAAAAATAATTTGTCAAAGAACAATATTTTCCACACTTGTTTATCTCGAAATGTCTTTTTATAATACTTTTTTAAAAATTAAAAATATGATTTTTCGAGAACATTTTTTTTATAATTAAAAAAAAGACTGTACTAAAAACCTGGATCAAGCTTCAGATCTGAAAAAATTCAGCGATACATACATGTCAAACTTTTCTAACCTCAAAAAATCTTTCTACTGCTTTACCGTCATATTTTACGAAGAATGAGAAAACAAGAATTCGACTTCGTAGTAAGATGAGGGCAGCACCTCGATAGGGCAGAAAATGTGTTGTCCTATATATATAATTCCCCACTCTGACCACCCGTACCGCATCTACGTTTATAATATCTTTGTACCAACCCAGTGTGCTCCTCAGCCCCCTACTCATCTACCACTTTCCTCTGAAGGCCGCGATGTGGCGCTGCATTATGCTCAGATGGCCGTGGTATAGCGCTATTTCGCGCCACTTTTGAAATGATGTATTGTGCTTCCTTGAGATTATAGTTTCAAAATTCAAAGTCACAGGAAATAGTTCTTGATACTTCCGTTTTTTGGACTTAGAAATTAATTTACTTGAATAAAATTTCAATTTTTTCATTTTTAAATCAAAATTGATCTTTTGTTCGAAAATTCAACAATGTTGTTAATAATAAGTTTTTTTATTGAATTTATTTATTTATTTATTTATTTTAAATTTATTTAATTATGTATCTTATTTAGTTAAAATTTTTGGTTGAAATATGAAATATCAGATTTTTCGTCCAGAAATAATTTTTTTTCTGAAATGTTCAACTACAAAATTGACCCGTGATTTACCCGTGAAGAGCCCATTGGGTTCCCATTCGGATCCTTTTTAAAACAATTGAAAAAACAGCAAACCCAACTTTTAAATTGTTGAAATTCGGATTCTACTTTGAAATTCCATATAGAAAGTCACGGAATAATAACGATAGTTTTTTTGCAAAGCGGTGAAAAGTTAAAAAAAAAAAAGATGTATAAAGCTTGTTGACTACAACTTACAGGCGACGCGTTTGAAGGGTATTAGTGAATAGGCGTTATACCACCTATATTTTTTCAAACTTTTACCTTTGCAAAAAAAACTAATGTTATTATTCCGTGACTTTACATAGGGAATTTTAACGTAGAATCCGAACTTCAACAATTTAAAAGTTGATTTTTCTGTTTTTTGAGTTTTTTAAAAAGTAACCGAATAGGGACCCAATAAGGTCTTTACTTTAATTTTTTGCTTGAATATTTATCTCACCAGTTGAAATTTTTTTTTTGAAAATTCGTATTTTTAGCTTGAAAATGCAACATTTTTAATATTTTTATTGCACAGGGAATCTTGAAATGCGTTTTCGCTCGCCGGCCCGTACATACGTATATAACCATTCCAGGTATACTTTTGATGCTCAGTAAGCATTTTACCTGTACCGCTAGTTTTCGATACCTGGGTTCCCCTTCAATTATTCATTTATATTTTTAAAAGACTATTTCACCTAATAAGTCCCCTTCTAGAAACAATCAATTGAGATCGATAAGAAACAATATAACTATTATCTCAATCGTTCCGAATTGTGTTTCTTAATTGTGCCAAAACGATTAGCAACGATTGAGCATTTTGAATTTCTAATTGTTTCCAATCGGGTACTTAGAATTTGCTACGTGATGGCAGCACTTTTGTCTGGCGGGAATTATTTAAAGAGAGTTATTTACTTTTCGGAATAATATATATTTAAAACAGTATATATTACGAAGCAAAGTAAATAAACATTTTGTAAATAATTCTTACCAGATGAAAGTAGTGCTACAAAAAAATATGCTAATAGTATTTTATGTTAAAAGTATAAAATCAGATACAGGATAAAAATAAAAACGTTGATTTTGTAATAATGAAGCAAAATTGTTATTTTTTATAATGCGCTCTTGGATTGTTTATTTTAGTGAAAATTTTTATAAAAGGTTATAAGTTTTAAAATCGGTTAAAATTTTTTAAAAAAGTAAGCGAATAATTTAGAAACTTGAAACTTCAGAAAAGCGATTAGAGTATTATTTTGTTATAAAAGTACTCAAAATGATAGACAAAATTCATTCTAAATAGAACAGTGAATTTAGATCAATGTCAGTGATATTATATTCGGAAATCCTTAGATTATAAGTTCCCCTTTACCACTAATGATTAACGTAAAACCAACTTTTTCTATTATTCGCAAGGTAGCCACTAAAATCGAAGAAACCATCTGGAATAATTTCCTGCTTAAAAAACTTTTACACCAGTCATTAAAATTCAAAGTTTAAGTTTTTGAAGCTGAAAATTTTGTTATTTAAAGTATTTAAGACTGAATCGCAAATTAAACCATTTGAAGTGGAAGTTTTCTGATCACTGAGCGTTCTAAATATTTATTTACAACATTTCAAAAAGCGATTGCAAGTTCAAACGTTCATTAATATATGTAAAAATGACAAGCTTTCTAGAAACTTTTTTCTAAATAAAGAATTTGAAATTGTACAATATGTACTTAGAAGCCTTTAACTATATTTGATTTAAAATGATGCCATGTAAACTTTAAGTATGAAAAATATAGATTTTTAATCTTGTTTCGATTTGATTTGAGTTAGTAAAAATGCAGACTTCAAAAATATCATTTTAAAATTTAGGTTTTTAAACTGCTTATGGAATGAAAACGATTTGTTGTGATGAATTTCGCACGTACTCAATTCAATTCTGAACCTAATGAAACCTAAATGAATCCAATACTATACAATTGATAATTTCAAACCTTTAAAATAAAAATATTTATAATAGAAATTATTTGAAATATTCAAAATTTAATATTTTAAATATTTTAAATCAATCTTATTTGTAAATTCAAAATTGTTATATTTCAAGACACTTAAAAGGATTGGATAAGTGTTTCTACTAAAAATTTAATGAGCAACCTAAAATTTATTTAGTCTGAGTTTCAAAATATTGGCGCCATGCTACCTTCTATAATATTTCCAATCGTTTTCAATTGGGTATCCATTATTCTGATGTGAGTCAGGGGTTAAGTTTTCACTTACAGAATTTTGATTTTGTCTTAATTATTCACACGCGGTTTTTTATTCTGTCAAACAAACAAATTTCAAGAATATGAATTTAAAAAAAAAGTAAATAAACATTTTACAATAATATGCCGGATAAATCAAACTGCCTACTTGATAATCATACTAGATTACTGTCACATCGTTGAACGGTATGACTTTTGCATGTTGCTAATCCATATACTTTTAAATTTTGATTCGGTATACCGCTTAAACATTATATGTTTTTCTACTTAAAACTTTTGTTAAATTACTAAAAATCTAATATCTACCTAATAAACACGTGCGCGTCATGTGTGTTACAAACGAAAACTGTAGAAGGCGTATTGCAGGCAAGTGCATTTACTCAATTCAATCCGATCGGGAAGAATTGACACAATTAACAACAATTTAAACCGATTCAAATTTTGTTTACTCTTAATCGTTATTAGTCGTGTCCAATCGATTATTTCTAGAAGGGTCTAGTCTGTGAGGTCTTTGAAAAGGTGCATTAGCAGTAGGCTACCAAGTAGACCAGCTGAAAGGGATTAAAAAACAAAATTTGAAATTTGTAAAATTTTGAAATTTTCTACGAGAAGGTTAGAAATTCAGAATTTACAGGTTTCGATTATTTCAGATATCTAACTTTTTCTTTTTGATGTTTAAAATTGGAATGAATATAACGTATCGCGTAAATGGAATAAGATACGGCAAACAGACAACATTTTTTAATTCAACTGCAAAGTAGTAAATTAGTATATAAGTTATAATTATAAATGTGTCTAATGAGAAAATTCATAAATTAAATAAAAGCGTTAATAATTTGAAGAAAATTCTAAAAAGGGAGTCAATTTGGTTGGGGCCAGGTCCAGTAAATAACTCTCCCAGATGGCAAATCCACATGGAAATCAGTTACAATCCTGTTTCCAATTTCATATAGATTACATGTCAGGAGAATACGCATAAAACCATATAGAAGTAGGGAATTAGCACGATGTTAAAAAAATCCTATTTGCAGATCCATATAGAATATATATAGAGAGGATCCATATAGAAGTAGTTAATTAGCGCGTCGTCAGAAAAGTCCCACTTATAAAATCCATATAGAAATCAGTTAAAATCCTCCTTGCAATTTCATATAAATTACATATCAGGAGAATACACATAAAACCATATAGAAGTAGGGAATTAGCACAATGTTAAAAAAAATTATTTGTATATATATAAACGAACCATTTCAAATCTTTGTAATTCCATATAGATTACATGATAGGAGCATACATATAAATCCATGTAGATGCTTAGGGACTTAGTTTGTCGGTAGGAAAATCCTGCTGGGATATCCATATAAATACTTAAAACAAAAGGGACACGCTTGGAATTCAATTCAGAAACTATCGCAAATTCTAATCGGTAATCCATATAGAATACATCACAAGGAAATCCATATATAGATACTTGTAGATTTTCTATGTGGCAAATTTTCTCTAAGTGGCACTACCAATAGAAACCATTAGGAACAATTAGATACTTATCGAAGGTCTATATGGTTCTATGAGACATTTAATGGAGGGATACTTTTTGTGTAAAATGATTTTTTCAAATGCTCGTAGAATGAATAAAAAAATCATTTTAAAGAAAAAGTATTGAGATTCACCAATTTTTCACTCCAAATACACACTTCATTCATAACAGGAGTAGGCGCTAAGTATCTAACAAAGATGTAAATCTAGTATTCATGGTGCAAAATGAGGAAATTCAATTTGGAGGTTAGGGCCTAGTTCCAACACTCTTAAAGTCACACCTAAATGTAGTTGGTGTGAATATGATAATGAGTAAGCATAAGTGCACCATTTATATAAGATGAATTAAATTAAATTCTTTATTAATTCTATACACTTCATATTCCTATGTAAAAAATCTTTTAAATTTCAATAACCTAATCCATTCAAAGTTTGCAAAGTGATTCATTAATTTCAAAAAGTTCACATTTTGTTACACATATAAATATTCCACCTAGAAGAGGGTAATCTACTCAAATCAAGCTAAGTAAACTTTTTTTAAATAATATAATATGCCACAAGTTAATATACAGGATGTTTCTTTTATCTTAAGACATGAAAATATCTCAAGAAATACTCATCCAAGGCAAAAAATGTCCATAGTAAAAACTTTTTATTTTCGAGGGAGAAAGCGGCTCCACAAAAATATACTCCAAACCCTACTCCCCTGGCAGACCGAAGGAACCGAATGGAGCCTCTACAAAGTACCGGTGAAGACCACGGATCTACTGAACGCGTGTTTAGTCGATTCCATTAGTCGCGGAAGAGTAGTTATTACCAGAGATGAGGTGGGAGATTGCTTATGCCGTGTATTTGATTTTGAATGACTTACCACAGTGCGCCCTGTTTGCCTTAGCCTTCTGGGAACTAAAATTAAAAGTCCAAAAGCGCGCCCTGTTTGCCTTATTTTTATTTTTCGGGAACTACTTCAAAATTAATTATTTAACTAAGCTTTGGCTTTAATGATTTTTTCAACTAGAAAATGTTATTATAATAAAGACAATTTTTTATTTATTATCTCCAGTTCTTAGAATAATATAATTATTAATTAATTTATAATTAATACTGTGAATAATTATACCTAATTATTTTAATCCATGTTTTTAAAATATAAATTCATTATTGTGTTTTTAAAGAAAAGGAGTTTATATAATAATAATTAGAGTATGATCTTCAATTCAATAGATTCTATATTAGGAGCTATTCAATATCA
>NC_046659.1:24709300-24715701 GCF_010883055.1 Belonocnema kinseyi | reverse complement strand
TTAATTAGAATCGTAGACTAAAATTCTACTTCTTTCGGTTCACCCTACCGAAAAGAATCTTTGAGTATATACTAAAAATTCTTTAGGTCAAAGAATCTCAGAGAAATTCTCCGCAGGCACTCAGGCAGATATTTTTAAAGGTTCAGGAAGCTCGTTTAAATGGTCTAAAGGCTTTAAAATATTCTTTCCGAAATTGAAATAAGAATACGATCATAAATAACAAGCAGAGATGCTATCTCAATAGAGTAGCCGACATTCAAGGGTCCTTTGTTAAGCTTCCGAATTAAAATTTAGAAGTAGATTTTTTAATTTCATAATTAACAGCCTAAAACATAATAATTCGGAATCTACGGGTTTTGATGACTTCAGATATCTAACTTTTTTTTTAATACTTAAAATTGGAATTAATAGAACGTTTCTCGTAAATGGAATGAGATACGCCAAAAAGACAACATTTTTGAATTCAACTAGAAAACTGTATATCAGTATAAGTTATAATTATAAATAAGTATAATGAGAAAATTCATCAATTAAAAAAAGTGTTAATAATTTGAAAAGAAATTTAAAAAGGGAGAGCGGATTAGCCACGACCAACTACTGTAAATAACTTTGCCCGCCCGGTACGTGAGGAATACAGAAGGAACATTATATTACTGTCTCACCACTCTTAAAAGGGCTACTAAAAGGATCTTGAAAAGGACCCAAATCTCTCAAACTATCTCCGAGACTATTTTGTTTCAAATCGACTTTGTTTATAGACTAAAATGGGCCAGGTTATTTCGCTAAAGAAAACTCAGAGATTTCTTTCGGTAGGGCAGCTAAAAGCAAATGCGAATTAGTAGTTAAAATTTTTATTTTTTATCAAAAGTTTACTAATAATTGATATAACTATTATTTTTCCTGAAACTTTTCCTAAATATCAATAAGAAAAATTATTAATACTAATTTGAAAAGATTTTTACCTAATATTTCAAATGTGATATTATATTTATAGTTAATTAAGTGGTTAATAATTACTAATATTTCATTAAATAATAATATTTAATTTTTCAATGAATTGAAAAGTCTAGAGACTTCACTCACGCTTAAAATTATAAAAATTGTAATAGATTTGAATTTACAATAGATTAAAACTTGATCCTAGAGAATTTCATATATTATTTTTTGTCATATAATTTTTGCTTACAGAGAAATAAATTTTGAAATTGTTTGAAAAATTGAATATATATAACGATTTAATTAACTCTGAAGATAACGTAAAATTTAAAATCGAAGTCTGGTATCTAGTCACAGAAGAGTGTTAGGTCGCATCTCGAAACCTTTTCCAGTTCAACCTTCAGAAAAATGCTTGTTAATGAGTGGTCACAGAAGAGTGATCTATCACATCTCGAACCCCTTTTCTAAGTCTCCCTTTAAAAAATACGCAAAATATTGTTCTATTTTTCCAAACTGGCAAAAAATATTATCAAAACAGAAACTCAGCCATTATAATCTCATTATTAAATCTTTTAAAATTGGAAAGTTTCCTGTTGAATTTTTTTTAGATTAGAATATTTTACATTGTTTGCTGATTTACTTTATTAATTTCATTTTAGATTTTTAATTCTTAGACGTGCATTTTAATTTAAACAATTGTATATAATACAGTTTTAAAAACTTCGCCATTATCATATCATATCTATCACATCATATCATACCTATTCCTTTATAATTGATTAATTTTACATTACAGTTTAAAATGAATTATTTAACCAAGCACAACAGAGGGTACAAGTTGTATGTGCGTGTGAGCATGTGTGTGATATTGCACTTGTTGGTTACAATTTAATAATCTTGTATTGTAATTAAAAAATGTTCTATTATAATAAAAAAAACATTATTACATCCTCTTCTGTTAAGCTATGTTCCTTGGGTGAATTTTTTAGTCGAAAAGCGACGTGAATATGAAGTTTAATTGTTTAAACTAACAAATTTTCGTAGTTGTTATTTTTTGTATTTTCTTGCCTGTTTAATTAATGTTTTTATAATGTCCATTAATCTGAATTTTTCTAAACATATTTCACTGTTCTTATTTGTTGCAACAATCTCATATTAACAAAACTTTGTACCCACACATGCTCATACGTATATACACCTTGTACCCTGTGTTTGTGCCCAGAATAAGCATCTGATCGGTGCAGAATAAAATTCTACTTCTTTTGGTGCAGCTGAAAGAAAATGTCGAATGTTTTATTTTTTAGGGTAATAACAATTTAAAAAATTAGAATTTCAAAAGCTTTAACTTTGACAAATTTTTAATTGTAAAATTGTTTTCAGAGATTCTGATACAAAAATCGTTTAATATATGTATTTTTCTTAAATTTCAAGCAAATTCAATTAGAACTTAGTTAATATCGTCACAAAAAAATGGAAAAATCTTAGTATTTGCTATGTACATGTGAATAGGAGAGAAATTCTGCCTTGATTTGGAAGAACACCGTTAACTGCATTTTGGATAAGGTCCTTGAGCCGCCTACCGTTAATTGCTTCAGGTGACATCCGATTTGCAGTTACCGGTCTTCTTCCAAATCACGGCAGAATAGGCATGTAGTTTTCGGATCTAAATAACGAGCGGGCTGTTCTACCTAGATCTAGGATTGCTAAGCCTCTATTGCTTTTGCAAACCAGCATGGTCCACTCCCACTTGTAACTTATGATCAATCCCCGCGCCCAAGTTAGGTAGCATGTGGCTATTCCCCTCCTATTCCTATGTCCATCAGAGGCGGTGGAGCCTTGCCAAGGGAGCACAGGGGCCAATGCCTCCCATAGAAATCGACCAGGGAGGGCCAAAGTGTTGATTGGCCTACTCATAAATAAAATGCTTAAACTCATTCGATCGTAGGATATAGAAACCTTTCAATTCTTTCTTGCTTTGTTTAATCTTTGAAATCTATCTGGAGTCTATGTGGAATAATAGAAGCGTTTCCGAATTCTTTTCTATTTATCCGAAACCTTTGCGAAATATTTGAAATTTTTGTAAAGTCTTCATAAAATCTTTGAGATATTATTGAAACCTTTGTAAAATCTTCGTGAAATTTTCGCGAAATACCTTTTTTAAATCTATTCAAATTGTTGAAAATCTTTGAGAATTCTGAAAACTTTGTGAAATAATAGAAGCCTTCGTAAAATAATGGAAATATCTGTGAAATCTTCTAAACATATCCTACATCTTTCCGAAATGTTTGAAATCTTTGTAAAATCATTAGGACGTCATTGGAATTATTTGTTCAATCTTTGAAATCTATTTTAAATCTTTGCGAAATATTTGTAAGCTTAGTGAAATCTTTAAAGTCATTGGAAAATCATTGAAAATTTCGTGAAATCTTCCTAAAATCTTAGTGAATTCTCTCAAAATCTTTGCAAAATCATTAGGCAATTATTGAAATCTTTGTTCAATCTTTGAAATATATCTGAAATCTTTGTGAAATATTTAAACTCTTTGCGAAATCATTTAATTCTTTGTGAAATACTGGTAAATTCTCTCAAAATCATTATGCAATATTTGAAAGGTATCTGAAATCTTTCAAATCTATCTGAAATCACACCGAAATCTTTGAAATATTTGAAAACTTTGGGAAATCATTGAAATTTTTGTGAATTGTTTAAAAGCCTTTGCAAATTATTTGAAATACTTTTGAAATATTCGGTGATATTTGTTAAATTAATAAAACCTTCATGAAATCTTTTTAAAATGATTGAAGTCTTTATGCAGTCTTTTAAATCGACCCGAAATCTTCGAAATTTTATTTGTCAAATAATAGAAATAGTAACACTTTGTACTATAAAAAATAATTAAGAGTCTCGTTGCCAGCTTCTAATAATCTCAGAGATTTGTAATAGAGCGGAATAATTTTTATGACAAATAATAAAATTAGGTAATTTTAAAGTTTCATTGCCTATTCGTTTTTTGTTATAAACATTTATTTTTTCTTGTTTGAAAGGCTAGTTCTTCGAAAGCAGCATTGAAGTCTATAAATATAAACCATCCTCAATTTGCACTATGCCAAAGGCGTAAAACACAACTGTATTTTGCAAGTAAATAGTCGCTAGCGCATCTGGAGCACGGTGGGACGACTCCTTGCAAGATTGGACAAGTTTACGCCTGTGGCGTAGAAAATATTTGGGACTCTAATCTGTAATGCAGCAAGTCCATTCATCTTTCGCGGAACTGGGCAGTATCCATTTCATCGCGGTGTACCTGTTCGTCTTACATTTATTAAAAGGAAATTAAACTTCACTTTCCAGGGAATAGAATTAAAATGAACATACTTATTATAGTAGATTATAACATGGAAAATATAAGTATTTGGTTTCAAGTATAATATTCTTCTAGGCAGTTGGGTGGAAATCCCTATATTCTATTAAATTGTCAACAGGCGAATTTTCAACCAAATAAACTGACGCATTTTCAACTATTCTACGGAAAATTCCATAATGCTATCTAGCCAGGGTCAAAAGAAACTAATATCTGCCATAACTTAGTCTAATTTCAATATTTTAATTGTACGCAACAGTACACTGTAATAAGCGTTGAATACAGAAAAATTAAGAATTTGTATTCCCATGAATACACGATTTTTTCTCCGTCTAAAAACCCCCCAACGGGAACAGAAAAAATGCAAATCCCATTCCTCTCAATCGACTTCGTAAAATTTACCGAAAACATTTATTTAACCTATTTTTCATTATTAAATCTTTTTATAACTTATAAATTAGAAAAATATTCAAGTTTATATTTATTTATATTTTAATAATTTATTTAAACGTCTTAAAAACTGCAACAAAAAAATCTATTTAAATATGTGAATTTAAATAATTTTAACTCAAGAGAGGCAAAGTTGAATTGGTGAGAATTAAAATTTCAGAATTTACATTCCACATGAAGAAATTAAAACAACTTATTACGCATATTTTATGAACTTATTAGAAGGAATTAAATAAAATCAAAATATGACCACTTCTGAGGAATAAAAAATATATCTGTGAGGTGCGTTACCGGTACAATTAGAAAGAATTAAATATATTGAAAACACGTTCTCTTTGGGAGAATAGAAAACTGTGTGGGGGTCGCTATGGAAATAGAAGTGAATAAGTTTAGAAGGTATCTTATTCTTATTGTGGAATTTTAGGCAGATGGTAAAAGCGTGCATTTAAAATAATAGAATAATCTTCACTTTCACGTTGAAATCTGAAAATATTAATTTTTCTCTATTCTACGCTTATTACCGGGTATTTTAAATTATATTTGAAATGCGCAAAATAAAATTAATTGTTAATCAGGCGTCGAACACATTCATAAAAATCTGTTTTTCGGATTCAGGGGGTCTAAAAACGTGGACATTTGACAAAAACTGTGGAAACCAATTTTACGCAAATCTAATACCTTCTCTGACAAGAATGTAAAAATTGAGAATTATTCTAGATCAATCTTAACTTTTAAAGATCTACACTTCTTTCCTCACATTACTCCCTTCCACGCTCTGTGAGTCACGTCTACACCACGAAAGGCAAATAATGGCTTAATTGTGAATGGTATAATACTAAAATATTTTCCCAAGTGCGAATTGCCGGAGCTGAATACACGGCCCAGTGTTGGTCGTATTTTGGCAGCCAAAGATCGGCTAAAATTATTTGGCCAATATTGGCATTTTAATCGGCCCAGTGTTGTGCCAGTGCTGACTGCCTATATTGGCTATTTATATTTGCCGATCCTCCACCGATGCTTGCCCTAGTATCAGCACTTTATTGAGCCAAGTCTCACTTTTAGTACGGGGAACCATGTTTCACGAGGATCAGCCAAAGTCTGGCCCCGTAACGGCGCATTACTGGGCCTAGTGTCACTTTTTCCACGGCAAACCATGTTTTATTTAAATCAGCCCAATAGTTGAGCCAGTACTGGCAGCCTATATTGGCTTTTTATATTTGCTAATCCCACACCGATGATTGGCCCAGAATCAGCACTTTGTTTCGCCAAGTCTCAGTTTTAGCACCCAATAAATAAATCTTGCACGAAAGATAAAAAAAAATTATTGAAAAATTGTCAAAGTTCACGATGAAATTTGTTAAGTTCTCTGATTAAAAATTTTTAATGTATATGAAAAATTACATTTCCTGTCATTGCAAAAAGTTGTAAGGCAGGCTACAACGGAAAAAATGAAATATTACGCGAAGAAAAATTGTAATCGATTTAAATTATTTATTTAAAAATTATTGTATTGATATTCCTGCTAACATTTCGTGTATTTTACATCTACACAACGTCGCATAATAATAAATAATTAAAAAAGGGAGCTTAAAATTTGGTTCTTTAACTTTTCTGAACTGCAGCTTATGAGGATCGCTTTTTCACCGAGTTTCAAATT
>NC_046659.1:24704213-24709200 GCF_010883055.1 Belonocnema kinseyi | reverse complement strand
GCCGTATGTGACTTCGCACTTGGGCCATTGAAGAAAATTCTATCGGCCTCCACAATCGTTTGGTCCACCTACAACTGATAGAATCCTTTCCTTGTATAAGCAGAAATTGTTAGAGAATATGAGAAAAAGAAAAAACTACGTTTCTAATTTTGCAGAGCCATACTTAAATTACGTAACAGATTACAGGTACTCTCCAAGGCCCCCCTTAAACCTGTAGCGAACCGCACAACCCCCCCCCCTCTGTCTATACATAATTTATGGTTTACAGAAATAATAAAATAAGGGACTTGAAGCGTATATTCGCCGGAAAAGCAGCTACATTTAGTTGTTATTCAGTGAAATTTCACTGATCAGCAGCTACATTTCACTATTTGAGCAGGGTATATACGCTGATTTTAATTAGACATATACTGATTCAGATGTAGAGAGTATTCAAAGACGAATTTTCAACAAAATACAGGAATATTCAACTCAGATAGGACAATTTTTATACAAATAGTTGCATTTCAAACGAAAAATTTAAATTTTAAACCAAAAATGAAATAGATGCATTTTCAGTTAAAAAAATTTATTTTCAACAAAATAGTCGAATTTGTAATCAACGAGATGAATTTTCAACTGAATTGAAGGAATATTCAACTGGATTCGTTAATTTTTTTTAAACTTTCAACAAAATAGCTTCATTATCAACTGCGTTTAGTTGAATTTTCAGTTAAATAGATTATTCTATCTACCAACAAGACGAATTTTTAACAAAATACATGAATTTTCAAGGAAAAAGCATTAAAATTTTTAACTAAAAAGATTAATTGTCAATGAAGAAGACGAACTAACTACGAAGAAGACGAATTTTCAACCAAAATAAAAGCTCATACTCGCACGCCGCGCGCGACTCTCTACTTTGCTTGCAATTATTTTATTTGGAAATGAAGTTCAATAAAATACCACGATAATCATTTTTACTTTAATAACTTCTATTTGTACATGGATTCACGTGGGTACCCTCTCACGATGCAGAATAAATGACTGTGCAACACTAAACATTTTGATCAAACGTTTAGGCAAATGCGAGTACTTCCAATAACCACGTATGTAGCGGCATTGTAATTTAATTGTACTAAAATTAATGCACTGGTTTTAGGCCCGCCTTAGTAAAAGAAAAATTTTAAATGCGCATAAAATGTGAAGTTGAGAGACCTCTGTTCCAGCGAGGATTTAAACATAAAAAATCATATTACAATAAGTGATAATAATACTGGTTATGTGTTCGACTGATAAATCACAGTCAAATATATCGATAAAAGTATTGAAAGAGAAAATATACTACAGGAAATTTTGATAAAGCACAATATTTAACTGAAGAGATTATGAAATTACTTTAAGAAATTAATCAAAATAGATACTTACTGAAACTAATGAAAATGAAAGGTTTTCCATTATAGAGTTTTAATTTCTTTTTTAATTCTTATTAAATATATAGTGCATACATTTTCTTATAAAAATTAATTTGTATAAAATGTTCAAATGGTTCAAAATCTAAAAAAAAAGTTAAGTTCTGAATTTGTTTATGAAATTTATTGGCATGATAAATCATTATTGTAAATTTTCAATATGTCGTAGGAAAATGTGATTGGAAATATATTCTTTGTTGATTCCGTAAACAAATTAGGACTATTCTTCAAAAAATGCCCAAACTCTTAATTTGCTCATGAAAGTAGTTTAAATAATAAATCATGAAAATGCGATTATTATAATTAATCGAAAAGACGTTCTTAATTAAATTTGTAAAAAAAACTGACCCTTTTCGTTTCAAAAATAGCGAAATTCTGAATTTGTTATGAAAGTTCTTTAAATAATTAACCATTCTTGTAGATTTAACAAATACCTTACGAAAAAGTCATCGCAAAAAGAATCATACTTAACTTCGTAAACAAATTGTGTTTATTAATTGAAAAATACCTCATCTTTCAATATGTTTATGAAAATCGTTAAAATAATTAATAATTATTATAAATTTACAAAGTATCGTAAGAAATGATCATCAAAAGACAATCATAGTTCATATCTTTAAATAGATAAGTGAAAAAGCTTTTACTGATCTTGAGATTAGACTTGGACAAACAGGTACCAAGTTGTCACCTTTCCAGAAACCTGAAAACACAGGTCGAGGATGGCAGGGAGTAAAATCGCATCCTCCCTCCCCCTCAACCATGGCGCTCTGTGCAACCGCACGGCTTGCACGCCCCAAAATTCGGCCCTTATTTTAAATGAACTGGTTGAAATTAAAGAGTTTAAATTGCAATTTGTAAAGTAAAAATAAATTCTAAGTTTTTGAATGGTTACAGTTTTGAGGCTCTGAATTTTTATATTGAATACTGAATTAAAATATTTACAAATATTGAAACATTTAATTTAGTTTTCGTTTGCAAATCCTCGAATTTTAATTGATTCATATTGAAAATTATTTATATTAAAAAAATGTCAACTTAACATTTTTCAATTTTGAAATTTTTGAACTTTTAATAATTGTCCTATTCTCGAAAGTTCTACCTGAAATACAATTGAAAGAAAATCTACTCGTCCTATCTAAAAATGATTAATAATAAATTTATAGATCATTTCAGGCTAACATTTTCTGTCTGTTAATTTTAGTTTGTCCTTGTGTCGTTTTTTCAAAAAAAAATTAATGTTTTGACTTTGAATGTTATTTTTTACGTCTAAGGCAAAAACTACGTGCCCTATAAAAAATTATAGCTCTTTTTTGGGTGAAGAAGTTCTGTCTCATTTTTTTCGTAGCTTGTGTCGCTAGACCAAAAAAAATTTATTTTTTATTTTTTAAGTTGTTTTTTACGACTAAAAACAAAATGTACGCGTCCTATCGAAAAGTGATTCATTATAAATTTGTAGGTCTTTCCAGGGTGCGCAATATTAGCTCATTCATTTTTTTCGTATCTTGCATAGTTTGACCAAAAAATGGAATTTTTTTATTTTTCAGTATTTGTGTTACGATAAAATTTGGAATTGGCAACTTTTCAACCAAATTAAAAAGGTTGTTATCATAATTTTGAAGTGCTTTTAAAACTCAAAGTTTTTCTTCTCTTGACTTCTTTTTAATATCATGCGAAAATGCTCTAACTCTGATAGTCTTTTAACCGTAATAAAGTGCTAATTCTATTTTCGTAATTTTGGACTCACAGCTACGCAGCGATTCATACCGAGTATTCTTACAACAGGAATAGACCACAAAAGAAGGAAAATTTTCAAAATTTATTAGTTTCAACCAGGTATACGGACTATAAGCAAAGATATATACGGTTCTTACTCAATTCCAGAAGAATGCTTTCTAGGTTTTACCTGCAAGTAATTGGGGGGTTCAAACTCAAAAGGTCTTGCATAAATATGGGTCATATATCTCTCAAACTTAAGGCTATGTTGTACAATCGTTTGCAGTTTAATATTCAGGAATTTGCAATCGTGTATATTACATTAAAATATTTAGTACTTATATTACTGTTTTCTTCTATTTTATTTGAATAACTGTACACTTTAAAGTAGTATTTTGTGTGTATATATAAGTTATTTTTTCTAAAATATGTGTTTCTAATTTCAAGGCAAAAGAGCCATCAATCATTTAAATTGTACAATTAAAAATAATGTTGTAAAAAGTTCTGAATAAAAAATTTGTAACATTTTGAAATGTTCAAGCATTTTTATCAAATTAATCTTTTGCCTGACAAACAACGCGACTGATGATAAACAATGAAGTTCTTGAAAGTATTTTTTTTTCTAATATATATATACATATATATATATATATATATCATACCTTAAATTTCGTTTTAAAACACTATAAATCTGTAAAAGTATATATGTATTCTAGCTACAAACTGTATATTAATTAATACAATCTGTAACTGATAAACACATTTTATAATAGTTACTTAATTTTAGCGTTTTCGAGAATAATTTAAGGTATTATAATTGACAATATACTATTTTTTTGTTTCTAAGGAAATCTCAAACCTCTTTATAAAATAGACAAATTGGCTTTATCCTCTGCTTGATTTTATACAGAATTTTTAATTTTGATAGCATTCAACATTTTAAAGAGAAAAATGTTTAGCTCTGTCATAATTAAAATAAATAAAACTTATCAGTCATTAAAAAATAGGTGAACATAAAACTTTTTCCGGTAATGTATTAAAATTATAAGTCATAATTTATTATTTATAGCATATAAATAGCTATGTAACGATACATATTCAAAATTTGAATTTTAAAAATAAATAATTAGTTTTCATTATGTAACTACTCACTAATAATTGTGAATCACTAGAATAGTTATATTATAAAAACTTAATATTCGAGTGGTAAATAAATATGCAGTACAGCATTTACATTTATGGTAACTCCTGTAATTGTAACTGCGGTGGTAACTTTTTGAAAATTCTCTAACTTAAAAAATTACCGACGCGGAACGTCTGAAAATGCCGAAAACTGCGAAGTAACTCCGAGGAGTTGACCCACAACTCCAGAGGGCGCTTTTAGCAGTCGGATTTTGACGGAGTCTCTTATTCCATTACATGAGCAATCTCCCAACTCATCTCTGCTATTACTACGCACGCAATCGCACGTACGATTCCTGTTCAGAAGAACCAGAGATGAATTGTGAGATTGTCCATGTAATATTACCACTCGAATATTAAGTGTTTATTATATAATTATTCTAATGATTCACAATTATTAGTGAGTAGTTATATAATGAAAACTAATAATTCATTTTTAAAATAAAAATTTTAAATATTATATCGTTACATAGCTATTTATACGCTATAAATCATAAATTATGACTTATAATTTTATAACATTACCGGAAAAAGTTTTATGCTCACCTATTTTTTAATGACTAATAAGTTTTATTTATTTTAATTATGACTAGAATACATATATACTTTTACAGATTTATAGTATTTTAAAACGAAATTTA
>NC_046659.1:24703905-24704113 GCF_010883055.1 Belonocnema kinseyi | reverse complement strand
GCCGTATGTGACTTCGCACTTGGGCCATTGAAGAAAATTCTATCGGCCTCCACAATCGTTTGGTCCACCTACAACTGATAGAATCCTTTCCTTGTATAAGCAAAAACTGTTAGAGAATATGAGAAAAAGAAAAAACTGCGTTTCTAATTTTGCAGAGCCGTACTTAAATTACGTAACAGATTACAGGTACTCTCCACGGCCCCCCTTA
>NC_046659.1:24700747-24703895 GCF_010883055.1 Belonocnema kinseyi | reverse complement strand
CCCCCCCCTCTTACTACACATAATTTATGGTTTACAGAAATAATAAAATAAGGGACTTGAAGCGTATATTCGCTGGAAAAGCAGCAACATTTAGTTGTTATTCAGTGAAATTTCCCTGATCAGCAGCTACATTTCACTGTTTTAGCAGTGTATATACAAAGACGAATTTTCAATTTAAGAACTGCATTCATAATAATGAATATATTAACTACAAACACTGATTCAATGTAAGTACTAAAATATAGGTTATGATTCTCAAGTTTCTGTAAGAAATTGCATTGTAAGAAATTACATTTAAATTGCATAACAAATTTACCTTAAGTGTAACTTAGTTTGCATAGGATTTTACACAGGAGATAAAATACATTTCAAGGGTTTCACGTGACATCCCAACCTATGAAACCGTTTGAGAAAAATGATTTAACATTAACGTTGAAGGCTTACTTATTAACAAAATAATTCACTTACCTTTATAAATAATCCGCTTGCTCCAGAAAATTGCATACAATTTTGTGAAATTTAACAAATTTCTTAACGGATAACCTGGCGTCCACCGACGTTTTACTGCGTTTTTAGCATTAAAGATTCCGGAAGTCGCCCAATCGTTATTACGTGCAAGCACGATAACGTAATTCAAAACCTCGTTCGGAAAAAGTTATTTCTCTTCTTATTACGTTTTTTGCTTATTCAAGATAATATATAAATACGTTAAAAATAAGCAAACGTCGTATAAAAAAAAAGTATAATTTCATTGGGAAACTATGTTTGAAAATAAAAAAGAAGTTGGTCGACGATTTCGCAGTCGAGGCAAGTCTGGGAACCGCACAACCAAAAGTGGGATACCATATAATTAAAATTAATTTAATTTTTCTTTCATAATTGATAAAAAAAACACCTAAAACACAAAAAATTGATCTTTCGCCTGTCAGATATTTACAACCGACAATTAACAAAATAGTATCCCGGTTTGACCCGGTCAGATTCTGGCCAGAAACTTTCTTCTGGTCGGGTCACACCGCGCTATTTCTACAGGGGCGTAGGAAAATGTGATTGGAAATATATTCTTTGTTGATTCCGTAAACAAATTAGGCCTATTCTTCAAAAAATCCCTAAACTCTTAGTTTGCTCATGAAAGTAGTTTAAATAATAAATCATGAAAATACCTTTATTATAATTAATTGGAAAGACGTTCTTAATTAAATTTGTAAAAAAAACTGACCCTATTCGTTTGAAAAATAGCCAAATTCTGCATTTGTTATGCAAGTTATTTAAATAATTAACCCTTCTTGTAGATTTAACAAATACCTTAGGAAAAAGTCATCACAAAGACAATCATACTTAACTTCGTAAACAAATTGTGTTTATTAATTAAAAAATACCTCATATCTCAATATGTTTATGAAAATATTTATTAAATAATTAACAATTATTATAAATTTACAAAGTATCATAAGAAATGATCATCAAAAGATAATCTTAGTTCAGATCTTTAAATGGATAAGTGAAAAAGCTATTACTGATCTTGAGATTAGATTTGGACAAACAGGTAACAAGTTGTCACCTTTCCAGAAACCTGAAAACACAGGTGGAGGAAGGCAGGGAGTAAAATCGCATGCTCCCTCCCCCTCAACCATGGCGCTCTGTGCAACCGCACGGCTTGCACGCACAGCTTTGAGGCTCTGAATTTTCATATTGAATACTGAATTAAAACATTTACAAATATTGAAACATTCAATTTAGTTTTCGTTTGCAAATCCTCGAATTTTAACTGCTTCATATTGAAAATTATTTATATTAAAAAAATGTCAACTTAAAATTTTTCAATTTTGAAATTTTTGAACTTTTAATAATTGTCCTATTCTCGAAAGTTTAACCTGAAATACGATTGAAAGAAAATCTACTCGTCCTATCTAAAAATGATTAATAATAAATTTATAGATCTTTTCAGGCTAACATTTTCTGTCTGTTAATTTTAGTTTGTCCTTGTGTGGTTTTTTCAAAAAAAAATTAATGTTTTGACTTTGAATGTTATTTTTTACGTCTAAGGCAAAAACTACGTGCCCTATAAAAAATTATAGCTCTTTTTTGGGTGAAGAAGCTCTGTCTCATTTTATTCGTAGCTTGTGACGCTAGTCCAAAAAATTTTATTTTTTATTTTTTCAGTTGTTTTTTATGACTAAAAACAAAATCTACGCGTCCTATCGAAAAGTGATTCAATATAAATTTGTTGATCTTTCCAGGGCGGGCAATATTTGCTCATTCATTTTTTTCGTATCTTGCATAGTTTGACCAAAAAATGGATTTTTTTATTTTTCATTATTTGTGTTACGATCAAATTTGGAATTTGCAACTCTATGACCAAATTAAAAAGGTTGTTATCATAATTTGGTAGTGCTTTTAAAAATCAACGTTTTTCTTCTCTTGACTTCTTTTTCATATCATGCGTTGTTTGGCTTAAAATGTTCATTTGAGTTTGCTTTTTGTGGATTTTGAAAATGCTCTAAGACTGATAGTCTTTTAACCGTAATAAAGTGCTAATTCTATCTTCGTTATTTGGGGCTCACAGCTACGCAGCGATTCATACCGAGTATTCTTACAACAGAAATAGACCATAAAAGGAGGAAAATTTTCAAAATTGATTAGTTTCAACCAGGTATACGAACCATAGGAAAAGATATATACGGTTCTTACTCAATTCCAGAAGAATGCTTTCTAGGTTTTCCCTGCAATTAATTGGGGGGTTCATACTTAAAAGGCCTTGCATAAATATGGGTGATATATCTCTCAAACTTAAGACTATGTTGTAGAACCGTTTGCAGTTTCATATTTAGGAATTTGCAATCGTGTATGTTGCATGAAAATATTTAATACTTAAATTACTGTTTTCTTCTATTTTATTTGAATAACAGTACACTTTAAAGTAGTATTTTGTGTATATATTAGTTATATTTTCTAAAATATGTGATTCTAATTTCAAGGCAAAAGAGCCATCAATCATTTAAATTGTACAATTAAAAATAATGTTGTAAAAAGCTCAGAATAAAAAATTTGTAACATTTTGAAATGTTCAAGCATTTTTATTAAATTAATCTTATGCCTGACAAACAACGCGACTGATGATAAACAATGAAGTTCTTGAAAGTATTTT
>NC_046659.1:24697608-24700647 GCF_010883055.1 Belonocnema kinseyi | reverse complement strand
CGATCCTCATAAGCTGCAGTTCAGAAAAGTTAAAGAACCAAATTTTAAGCTCCCTTTTTTAATTATTTATTATTATGCGATGTTGTGTAAATGTAAAATACACAAAATGTTAACAGGAATATCAATACAATAATTTTTAAATAAATAATTTAAATCGATTACAATTTTTCTTCGCGTAATATTTCATTTTTTCCGCTGTAGCCTGCCTTACAACTTTTTGCAATGACAGGAAATGTAATTTTTCATAAACATTAAAAATTTTTAATGAGAGAACTTAACAAATTTCATCGTGAACTTTGACAATTTTTCAATAATTTTTTTTTATCTTTCGTGTAAGATTTGTTTATTAGGTGCTAAAACTGAGACTTTGCGAAACAAAGTGCTGATTCTGGGCCAATCATCGGTGTAGGATTAGCAAATATAAAAAGCCAATATAGGCTGCCTGTACTGGCTCAACATTGGGTTGATTTAAATAAAACATGGTTTGCCGTGGCAAAAGTGACACTTGGCCCAGTAATGTGCCGTTAGTGGGCCAGACTTTGGCTGATCCTCGTGAAACATGGTTCCCCTACTAAAAGTGAGACTTGGCGCAATAAAGTGTCGATACTGGGCCAAGTGTCGGTGGAGGACCGGCAAATATAAATAGCCAATATAGGCTGCCAGCACTGGCTCAACACTGGGCCGATTAAAATGCCAATATTGGCCAAATAATTTTAGCCGATCTTTGGCTGCCAAAATTCGACCAACACTGGACCGTGTATTCAGCTCCGGCAATTCGCACTTGGGGAAATATTTTAGTATTATACCATTCACAATTAAACCATTATTTGCCTTTCGTGATGTAGGCGTGACTCACTGAGCGAGGAAGGGAGTAATGTGAGGAAAGGGGTGTAGATCTTTAAAAGTTAAGATTGATCTAGAATAATTCTCAATTTTTACATTCTCGTCAGAGAAGGTATTAGATTTGTGTAAAATTGGTTTCCACAGGTTTTGTCAAATGTCCACGTTTTTAGACCCCCTGAATCCGAAAAACAGATTTTTATGAATGTGTTTGACGCCTGATTAACAATTAATTTTATTTTGCGCATTTCAAATATAATTTAAAATACCCGGTAATAAGCGTAGAATAGAGAAAAATTAATATTTTTAGATTTAAACGTAAAAGTGAAGATTATTCTATCATTTTAAATGCGCGCTTTTTCCATCTGCCTAAAATTCCACAATAAGAATAAAATACCTTCTAAACTTATTCACTTCTATTTCCATAGCGACCGCCACACAGTTTTCTATTCTCCCAAAGAGAACGTGTTTTCAATATATTTAATTCCTTCTAATTTTACCGGAAACGCACCTCACAGATATATTTTTTATTCCTCAGAAGTGGTCATATTTTGATTTTATTTAATTCCTTCCAATAAGTTCATAAAATATGCGTAATAAGTTGTTTTAATTTCTTCATGTGGAATGTAAATTCAGAAATTTTAATTCTCACCAATTCAACTCTCCCTCTCTTGAGGTAAAATTATTTAAATTCACATATTTAAATAGATTTTGTTGTTGCAGTTTTTAAGACGTTTAAATAAATTATTAAAATATAAATAAATATAAACTTGAATATTTTTCTAATTTATAAGTTATAAAAAGATTTAATAATGAAAAATAGGTTAACTAAATGCTTTCGTTAAATTTTACTAAGTCGATTGAGAGGAATGGGATTTGCATTTTTTCTGTTCCCGTTGGGGGGTTTTTAGACGGAGGAAAAATCATGCATTCATAGGAATACAAATTCTTCATTTTTCTGAATTCAACGCTTGTTACAGTGTACTGTTGCGTACACATCTCGCTTGAATAAATACAATTTTGTATGCCAGATTTTGAATTTTTCTTAATTTAATTATGCACATTAATGTTACATTTATCTAAACCTTGAAGTAAAAACGTGATAAATGAAATTCTGTAGAAAATTCGGATCAAATTCAGATAGAAGAATTTCATTCTACCTTCATTACAAAGTACCTTAAAAATGTATTTTTTACGTTTCATTAATATTTAAAAAATATTATAAGTACATTGTTGGATGAATTCACATTTTAATAATGAGAATAATAACTGGCAAATTCTAAACAATTGTATGTTGATTAAAAAAATTCCATTCATTTATATTTAATTTATCGGAATTTTCCCCCACCATGGAATACTCATTCCCAGTAATCTACCTAGAGTCCTAGACTCCTAGAGATTTACCGCTTATATTTCTACTTTTTAAAACCTCAGGCCTGACTGTTTCAAAGGATAGTTTCCCGGACGATTTCCATTTCATCGCGGTGTACCTGCTCGTTTTACCCTCTCCAATCGACTTCTCCTCACGTACCTGACTGAGCGACATTGCTATGCCGGGCTTTGTTAGCGGGGGGGGGGGGGGCTTTGTCCTAATGAGGCATAAAATGCCATGCATAAAAATGTTATAGTTTTGCAATCAGCAAATTCAAAATATTCTGAATCTATGTTTTTTTGCGATTCCAACGATATGTTACTTGCAATTAAAATATTGAAATTAGACTATCAAGGAAGGTACCCGCTGAGGTTTACCTCACCGATTTTCTTGAAATTGTGATATGTTGTAGAACATCAAAAAATATTCGACACGTATTTTTTTATACGTGCCCATAAGCCCATTTAAGGGGTGAAAACTACCCTTGAAGTTCACCCCTGAAAACACATTTTTTTAATTTCTCGAATACAATTCGTAATTTTTTACAGAAACAAAGTGGGTAACACTTGTTATTGAAAAGCACATACTTATGCATTATTTTTAGTCATCAGACTCGCAACCCCCGTTTTTTATTAATGAAAAACTATGTTTGATGGCCATTTTTTCACTATACACATTCCAAAATCTGTTGAATCTTGACAAAATTAATTGTTTTATGCACAATGATCAAAAATAAAGTTGACCTGTTCCGGCATTTTCAAAAAAAAATCCCTTGAGGGGGTGAGCTACTCCTAACATTTATACTGTTATATTTCGTTATTCCATTA
>NC_046659.1:24694995-24697508 GCF_010883055.1 Belonocnema kinseyi | reverse complement strand
GAGTTTTAATGTTACTTTTTATAATCCTGGCAATAATGATAATCATTAAAAAAATGTTTCAAGCATAATGATTTCTTACACCAAGAGCATCTTACAATTTCTGGGTTAGAGCAACCAGGAACTTCACATCGCTCATTACAATCATTAACAAAACTAAAATCTACGGGGTTATAAAATTCATTTGGCTTTGATTCAACGTAGCCACTTTTATACCATGAATATTTGAATAGGTTATTGTATCGAGGAGATGACAATTGATTATGTACCAAGGATTGGAGTTTTATAATGTTATTTCTTTTATGAAGTTCTATATCCTCATTCATTAATGTTACACTATCCTCGAAGCGTCGGACGTAATTTTTCCACACTCGGAAGCCGAAAGCATCTAGTGGCTGAATTTTGCCTATTGTTCCTTTTGGAATTATTTTTACATCAACAATTTTGTTTGGAGGTGCTGCTTCCTTTACAGCATCAGAGCAATGCCCACTCCACGAATCAATTAATAAGACACTTGAAAGCCCAACATTGGGAAAATACACATCCTTCAGCCATGTTTTGAAATGTTCTGTAACCTTTGAAAAAACTCATTTTTAATCACGTGACATAAGTTAAAAACTGTAATCATCAATAATAAATATCATACCTGAAGTCAGTTTGCCAGAAGCGGAAGGCATAACGTAAATATTTGATGGCTTGAATAATTTGGATTCTACTACCGGTCCAAAGGTTCCTTTACTTCCTTTTAAAACAATGAATAATGGGGAAAGCACTCTCCCATCACCTGAAATGAGTGGTTAAATTGTGTAACTGTGAGTCTTCGAACTTACAGATTCGACAAGACATTCAATTTGCTTTTCGCCTTCAATAGCTAGTGTTCTTCCCGAGTGCATTTCATTTTAAAATCCACTCTGATCTGAATTGTAAATTGATTCCAAACCTTTGCTTTTAATTATTTTTTTCACATCTGAAATAAAATCATCAGCTGCTTTTTGTAAATATTCTCTCCCTTCAACAGTCTTTTTTGTTACGAATTTATTTATCTTTCTGCTGACTATTCTGTGAGCCTTTTTAAAATTTTTTAGCCAATGACGTGACGCTTTAAACCTTATGTCTCCATGTCCAACGATTTTCTGAGCTTGTAATGCCCATTTTTGTAAATCTCTATCGTGAATTATATAACCGACATCGGAAGCCCACTGAAAATTATCTAATACAAATGTATTGATTCTTCCAATTTTTTCTTTATAAGTGCCTCCTTTATTCAAAGTATGCGCCCATCGTCTCAACTGTGTAATTGATTGGACTTTTCGAAATCTATGCTGCACAGTTTGCAGAGCGAGATTTTTCGTAACTCCGCTTCTCCAATAGTCCACAGCTTTTCGTTTGTAATCCCAAGATAGATCTTCTGTATCCGCTGTACATACTAGTCCGTGTTCATCAACATCCGCTGACCAGATTCTGTCAATATCTTCAACAATGTGCATTTCAGTATCCTTAAATGGCTCTTGAAGAGCTAATGTAGATTCCACAATGAATTCTGGATCCGCAAAGTTATTTATACAATCAAGTAATAGTTTTTCTATATTATCCTTCAAAGCAATTTCATCTTTAGCAATGGGACTTTCTTGTATATTCATAGCTTTAAAAGATAATAATAATAATTGTATAACATTTATAGGATTGATAGTCATTTTCCCAATACCTAGAAATAATAATTAATTATTTCTAGGTAATAATATTTTAATTATATTAATATATATTTATTATTATATTATAATAATTTCTAGGTAAATAATAATTATAATTATTATTTGTTTTTTACATGGTGAAATCCGAAGCGCATTAATTTGAATATTTTTTTAAAAAGTCAGGCAATAATTTTTAATATCATTTAAATCAACATTACACTGACAATTACGTATCAATTTCATTTCTAATTTATTCAAACGATAATTAAATATTGAAAATTCCTAAATTTCTGGTCCATCTTTGATCCCTCACCAATTCTGGAAAAAGACCACATAAAAATTTGAATTATTGCATTTTATAACTCTTTATAAGCTATATCTAAATCACTAATTAAAAAATTATTTTTGTCAAATACGATGTGAGTATGAACATTTTTTCAAAAAATTGACATTTTGTTTCAAATTTTCAAAATCTCCGTAAATTTAAATGATAGACAAGAATGTATCGAAGAGAAAAGGTTTGCTTTTTGAAGTGAATACAGTAAAAATTTTTGAGCTTCTTTCTTCGGACAAATATTTTTCAAAAATGTAGGGTAAAAAAAACATTTTTTTCGAAAAAGGAAATCTGAAAATTTCCAGTGTCTACGTAAAAAAACAAATATTTTCTGTACAATATATTATTGCCATTAAAGTTTTCAGATGTATGAAAATTTTAAAAAAAATATATTAATTTTTTGAAAAATGCTTATACCCACGTCATATTTGATGAAAATAATTTTTTATGGTTTCTTTAGATAGGGCTTGTAAAGAGCTGTAAAATAGAGT
>NC_046659.1:24683286-24694895 GCF_010883055.1 Belonocnema kinseyi | reverse complement strand
TTAGTGGGGTAAAGAATTCTAATTCAATACCAAGGATGTGAACTAAAATTATTACACGTTTTACGCCACTGAATAGTCCAAGGGTATTTTTAAGTAATGAAACAATAATACTTGTGATTGAATTTTAGGGATGAATTCATTTGTAAGGGCTGATTTCAGAAAATTTCAAACTACATCTAATCTTGCAAGGAGTCGTCCCACCGTGCTCCAGATGCGCTAGCGACTATTTACTTGCAAAATACCGATGTGTTTTACGCCTTTGGTATAGTGCAAATTTAGAATGGTTTATTTTTATAGACTCCAATGCCGCTTTCGAAGAACTAGCCTTTTTAAGAGTCATAAGAGTCCATTAACATTTAACATACCAGGAAAAATAAATGTTTATAACAAAAAAGGAATAGGTAATAGAAACTTTAAAATTACTTAATTTTATTATTTATTTGTCATAAAAATTATTCCGCTCCATTACAAATCTCTGACATTATTACAAGCTGGCAACGAGACTCTTAATTATTTTTTATAGTACAAAGTGTTACTATTTCATCTAAAAGTAGTTAATGCCAATTTCTTAATGAAGCTTTACATTCTTGATGTAATAATTACCATATGATTTTATTAAAAATAGTTAAAGATTTAGCACGTCAAAGTATGTCCATTCAAAAATGTGTACTAACTTATTTAAGTCCAATTGATTTTGACTTTAATTGACATTATTAAAAGCTGACATCATGAAAACTTAAAATGACATTATTAAAAGAACGGTTAAATGCCATAGAAATCAGAACAATTTCACAGGTTTCGCAAAGACTTCGCAAAGATTTAAAAGATTTGATAAAGTCTTCTATTATTCGACTGCATAAAGACTTCAATCATTTTAAAAAGATTTCATGAAGGTTTTATTAATTTAACAAATATCACCGAATATTTCAAAAGTATTTCAAATAATTTGCGAAGTCAATTATAAAAATCATTAATTAATTTATATTTACATGACTAGTTGTCAGCAGCTTGAAAACTCTGGAATGGATTCTTAAGCACATAGAAATTACAATTATATGGTCTGAACATTCTAATTGATCGGTTTAGACCAAGAGTATGAAAATAAGATATTTTATATTACTAAATGTATTATTCATATTTGTTTGAAAAATGTAATGTCTGAAGTTTCAAAAAACGTACTCATGTAAAAGTCACTTTTTGACGGTAAAATTAGAATTAAAAATAAAACTAATATAAAAAACAAATAAAACTGAAATTGAAAATAAAATTTATTGCAAATTAGAATTATATGGTCTGAACATTTTAATTTTTTGGTTTACACACTCCAGGTTGTAACCATGGTCCAATTCGAATTTAGGATTAAATCCGTGTTCTCCAAGCAGATGATGGCATAATCGCAGCTGCTCTTTAATGGCAATAGTATTCATTTAAAATATCTTCCATAATAATTAATATAACAAACACGGTCACACGAGATCGGTTGCCAGTCAGCGGATCAGAGAGGTTAAGCTTATAGTTTAACTCAGGAGCATCAGAGGGTTACACAGTTGATTTTACTAAACAAATAGTCAGCGTTCGCACTCTTGTGTTCAGTAGAATCAACAGAACGCCTTTTAGTCTTTTTGAACCAACGAGTAGTTGCTATTACTATAAATCAGCTTACTAAACGTGAATAGTAGCATATACTCTACCAGTTCTCTCCGTGACCCCATTGGGTCTCCATTCGGTTTCTTTTTAAAAACTGAAAAAAACATATAGATCAACTTTTAAACTGTTGAAATTCGGATTCTACGTAAAATTTTCTATTGGAAACTCATGGAGTAATCGCAATACTCTTTTTGCAGCGGTAAAAAGTTACTAAAATATATAAGATCTATTACGCCTGTTGACTGCTACTTACAGATGATGCATTTGAAGTGTAGCAGTCAACAGGCGTTATACGTCTTATATATTTTAAAACCGAATGGAAACCCAATAGGGTCTTTACAAGTACTTTCTAGAGGCTCTATTCGGTTCCTTCGGTCCGCCAGGGATCCCTATGGGCGGGAGGGGTTAAGTTTAGAATTTCAAATGAGGAAAAAATTTCTAAAAATCTTTTCGGGTAAAACTGATATATTTTTTTATGCAGTATCTGAGTGTGTAATAAAATATATAGGTTCCCATTTGAAAATTTTAAGTTATCCCTCCTCCCCTATCAGAGAGGGGGGGGGGGTTGTGGCGGTAATTTTGGCGGGGTCGATTTTCACCCTCGAAAATAAGATCTCTTGGTTAGATGCGTATTTCTTGAGATATTTCGATATCTCAAGATAAAAGAAAGACCTGTATATAATTGATAAATTAGCCATTGCATGTGTTAAATTCAGTCTCTTTCCTGTAAATATTTTGCAAGTTTTATGACTAGTCTTCATAGGAATGTACCAATAGTTCCATGATTTTCTACTGCTGAATAGAAGGTTGATCGACGATGACTTTATTATCAGGTTGCCATTTTATTGCACGTAAATTTCCTTTCTTTTTTCGTCAAAAAAGAAACGATTTGAAAAGAACTGTTATTCACTTAAACATTTCCTGCTGAGTTATTATGCCTTGTTGTCAAATATTTTCGTAAATTGTAAATGCGGAAAATATACAAAAGGTTAAATTTGTTGAATTTTATTTCAGAAGAAATTTAACAAAAATTTATAAAAAGTAAACAAAATATACAGAGAAATTTACACTTACGAAAAATGATTATATTTTGTAGAATTGAAAATTGGAATGTATCCTTCCTCAGCATTGGAAAGTTCTCATTCGTTAAGAATTAGATTATTTAGCAACACTGTCTGTTCAAAAAACATTCACTTTTCGTCCGCTTCGAGAATACTGGGTATACGAAATGTATTAATGCCATTATAAAAATCATCGGAAACAGGAAAGATCCTATATTTAGTTACGTGCTGTTTTGAATTCATGATGAAGTCAAATGTGTTAAAAAATCGTATAAGCTTTTTGGTAAAGGTTATCTAGAACTTTAAAAAGTCAACAACTGAAAAAAATGTAAGTCTAGCATTGGTCTTAAATTTTTCATTGTAAGAAAATTATTGTAAATATCAGAAAAATTAAAATCGCGTTTAATTTGCAGATTTGGGAACGGAAATTCTGTTTTTTTAATAATTATATTACAGTGTAGAAAATCTAATTTTTTTACATACCACAGCTTTAAAACACACTGCAAACTGCAATACTATATACTTAACATTTTTTAATCATTTTTTAGTCGCAAAACAACACTACACCAGGGACGCACAAACAACACGGAGAAAAAGATATCGCACAATAATATCGCAAAACCTCTATATTGCAAGAAAGCGTAATATGATAACGTACAATTAGGTCCCGGAGCTTTGTACGATATTATAATGCACTAATATCACAAACAAAAATGAAATTAAATTTTGTTGCTGTCGTCTGCTACGGCGTTCTTAGGAGCAATGGGAAAAAGGCAGAGTATGAGTCAGTTCGAGCTATAAATCGGGACTCTAGATTTAAAACAATCACAGAGAAAATTAAAAATTTGCTGCAGGTAAGACATGCAACTGTTAATGATTAAACATATTTCGGCGAAAGTTTTATTGAGGTTAGGAAAATAATTCTGAACTCGTCAACTGCGTCGCGCTGAAGTGAAAATATTTCAGTAAAACATGTAAAGTCTACGACAGAAAACACAAAAAAATATGTACTTACTGATATATTTCCTCCGAAATAAATCACATTATTGTAGACGAATTAGAACTTACTTAATACAATTTAGCAAAAGCGCAGTATGTAACTGACGGATGGGAATCCCCATTTCTTACGTTATAGATTGCACAATTATACGGTATATAATGTAAAAACTTGCAATGTACGATATCACGATTTTGCGCTATTATAATGCGATAATTACAATATCTAATGCAGGAATGACGATATATATTGTAATTTGTGCGATATAGTTTTCTCAGTGCATGTATGAAAAGTAGCGGTTGCTACCCCAACTGGGGGGTGGGTACTCAAGAGGTTGGGTTGGTGGGGTGTGGGTTTGAGTGAGATGAACTGAAAAACGTAGATTTTACTAAAAATAATACTAACAATTCATGATTTTAAGTAAAAATGAAGAAAAAGCGTTTTTTATAAGAAAATAGACCGTCGCTACCCCGATGATGGGGGATGTGTGCGCCCCTGCACGACATTTAGAAAAAAATTAATCTTGAATCAAAAGTGCCGGTGCTTTTCAATTCCGCATTATTAATACAATAGTTTAAATCAATAACCCAATAAATTTGGCTTTGAGTGAAATAATTCGAGTTCTTAAATCAAAAGTACAGTACCATAGATTTAAATATTGACGATTATATGAAGCTCAAGCATGTGAAGATAAGAAAAATAAATGCACATTTATTTCGAAAAATTTTTGTATTTAAAGTGTTAAACATACTTTTGAATAACCCAAGTATCTTTTTAACTTCTAGAGAAAATTATTTCCGCGAAACAAAGATACTTTCGATTTGATAGTCTCTACTGTAGTCAAAATAAATGACGCTTTCGAATACGATCAAAAGTATACACTATCAGATCTACAGCATCTGTGATAGAAACAAAGAAAAATAAATGTTGAGTCATCTGTATATTCTATTATCAGATCAAGATATGTATTTCTTTCTAAGGTAAGATATTTCAATGCGAAGAAAAATCTTGTTGTATGAAACATAAATGCGAATGTTTTAAAAAATTCCGTAACTGTCTGTAAGGCACAGTAAAATTGAACCAAAAGTATTAACCCTCTCCAATATAAAAAAACATTTTTTATGATTCATGATCGTATACAAATGGGTTAAATTTATATATTTTCGAATCTTCCAACAAATGTTGAACACCATCAAATTGAACTGGAAATATATACAAAAAACACTGAAACATATTTCTAGTCGATGTGATTGATGTATTAAAATTTGTTTTTAAGTTTGAACTTGGCAATTTGTCAGCGGACGACCGAAAAATCTCGAAAAATAAATCTGAAAAAATTATAAAATTGCCCAAATATAAAAATCTCGAATTGAAAAATTATTGAATAATAAAATTCACTACAGTTTATAATATGGCCCTATTTGAAAATTCCATAAAAGCAAAATATCCGCCAGAAAATTAATGAATTATAAAATGGCCGAACCAGAAAATTCCAGAATTTTAAGAATCACAAAAATTGTTTTGTTAAATTTTTTTTTGTTTTAATGGAATAAACAAATACTTTTATCAGAAAAATTTCCTTAATGTTCAAAACTGTATAAAATAGTTTAAAAAAATTTAAATAACAATAATTAAAAAGAATGTATTTCTGAATGAGCAATTTTGTTCAAAAATGCGCACATTCTTAAACTAATTCATTTATACAATTTTTATAAAATTATTGTTATTTAAAATTCAAGAAATAATTTACATATAGTTTAAACATTGATACAAAATTTATTTGATACAGATATTTGATCATTGTGTTTTTAATAAATAAATAATATTTATTTTGGAAGAAAAACAATTTTTTAATTTCTATAATTCGAAAATTTCATAATTTGGAAATTTTTTACGGAGATTTTATTATTCGAGAATTGGCTTCCGTTTCTGTTGCTTGAAGTGAAAATTTGGAGCGTGTGAAGTTTTTGAGGTTTGGAATGGAAAAATAGTTGCTGGGTCAGGGAGGGCAATAGGTAGGTGATAAAGGCGGGAAACGTCACAAAGCTTTGGGTAAGGTAGGATGTCGACGACGCGAAGTCAACAAACTGGCGCCAGAGGGCAACAGTTTCTGGACGATGTAACGAGCGGAACTCTATTTATGCGCGAAAAGTTGAAATATTTAAAATGTTAATTTTAAAGTAGGTCTTTAACTTTTTATATATGTAAATTCAAAATTGTCCTGTCCATTTCCACAATTAAGGGTTTGGAAACCCAACTTCAGCAATGAAATCCTTGACTGGAATTCTTCTTCAATAAAAAATAATTAATTCAATTTGACCCTACCGAAAAGAATCTTTGAGTATATACTAAAAATTCTTTAGATCAAAAAAGCTCAGAGGAATTCTCCGCAGGAACTCGGTAGATATTTTTAAAGGTCCAGGAAGCTCGTTTAAATGGTCTGAAGGCTTTAAAATATCCTTTCCGAAATTGAAATAAGAATACGATCATAAATAACAAGCAGAGAGGCTATCTCAATAGAGTAGCCGACACACAAGGGTCCTTTGTTAAGCTTTCGGATTAAAATTTAGAAGTGTATTTTTTTTTTAATTTCATAGTTAACAGCCTAAAACATAATAAATCGGAATCTACGTGTTTCGATGACTTCAGATATCTAACTTTTTTTTTAATGCTTAAAATTGGAATTAATAAAACGTTTCTCGTAAATGGAATGAGATATGCCAAAAAAGACAACATTTTTGAATTCAACTAAAAAATTGTATATCAGTATATAAGTTATAATTATAAATAAGTATACTGAGAAAATTCATCAGTTAAAAAAATGTGTTAATAATTTGAAGAGAAATTTAAAAAGGGAGACCGGATTAGCCACGACCAACTACTGTAAATAAGTCTGCTCTCCCGGTACGTGACGAATACAAAAGGAACATTATATTACCGTCGCACCACTTTAAAAAGGACCACTAAAAGGATCTTGAAAAGGACCCAAATCTCTCAAACTATCTCCGAGACTATTTTGCTTCAAATCGACTTTGTTTATAGACTCAAATGGGCCAGGCTATTTCGCAATTTTTATTAGTGAATCAATAAACAAATATTTTATTAAGCTTGACCTTTAAACTTTATCTTTACAAACTTTAATTTAATATCTCGAGATAACTAACGATGCCGTCGCAGCGGTCCTCAGCTTCCCCCACATTTCCATACATTCTTTCATTATACATTGGCCCTAATCCCTGCTCTAAAATTCTATATTTCTCCTTAGCCTCCTACACCGAACTATGAATTGCTTAATCAGTAACCCTCTATTCTCATGGAAATCCAACGAGCGCGACAGATTCCAGGCGTGATTTTTTTTATAAACAGTTCTGTCATCGAGTCCTATATCAAAACCTAACATTTCCGAGACACTTTTCAAATCGTTTTATTTTATTGCCGAAACGGTGACTCTATGTCGACGGTTCGAAAGTAAAATCTAAATTATAAATCCTGCTGTCGAAAGTTAATACTTCTTTCGTAAAATGAACATGATGCTAAAATTTAATCTTAAATATACATTCGTTCACATTCACCATACTAGTTTTGCATTTTATTTACAGAAAGAATGCTTTATCGTTAAAGATATTTTCTTTCTCTTCATGCTGACTTGCCCGACTGTTGCTGTGCCAATCTTTTCTCGAAAGACATTTTATTCTCAATTATAATGTACTCGCAATATATTTCATTTATTTCAAAATGTAAAACCGCGCATTTTATGATACCGATGGTGCTGTTCGTAGCGGCAAGAATGCGAATTATATCTGCTCATTACACGTCTCTCCTTAGAAAAAATACACTTCCATAAAGTGGTTTTTTCAATTTAATGAATTTTGTCCAATTTTGGATAAAATTCGCGTTCGGGCAAGATGTCCAGTTGCTACATAGATTATGATAAATTGTGACTGGTGATATTTAATGAAAAAACTGGTGAAAAAGAATTAAAACAGTGCGTTTATCCCATCCATGGACATCAAAGACAAAAGTTTTCATTTGTGTAAACTTTGCAACGTCCTTGAATGTAAGTTCTAAATCATTTATTAAATAATAATATTTACAAGTAATTATATATTCTATTCTCTATTTTACTTTAACTTTGGCATTTTAATCAAGTATCGCTTGCTTCCTCGTCGCTACTTATTTCGAACCTTCATTACTTTCACGTAACAATGCTTTACAAATTAAATATTTGTTTGAACTTTACAGGATATAATGTCATAGGATATTTTACATCATTTGACGGCTCACGCGTAGCTTAACCGAGGATATATTTGGTGAGTAGCCAAGTTTTAAATTGCATACCATACATTCTTGTGCAATGCATTTGGAATACACGTAACTAAATTCTAAATTAAAATTTAAATACTGAGTATTCCCTTTCATTTTATTTTGATCTTCGATAGAAATTCTCTGACACTCCAACTCTGTATTAAATAAAACCCCAGTTTTCCTGACAAAAAGTAGTTTAAGAAAATTGTAAGAATAGCCAATTATTCTAGTATATGAATAAACATTACTAAATAATATTTAATGAGTTCTAACAATAATCTTTTATTTTTGACAACAAATCTGAATCAGATACTCGGCTATAAAATTAAAATCAATTATTTCATAAAAACTTCAAACTACTGACTCAATTGGACTTGCAAACAGAAACTTCGTGGTATTTAAAATCTCTAAATAGTTATTTTTTATTATAATTACTTTCTTAAATATATAATTTTCTACCACTGATAGATTTTCGACAATGATCAATTGTTAATATTTTTATTTTATTTTTATAAATGGTTAAAGATCTCCCTGTATGACCTTAAATCATTGGTTAAGAATAAATCTTTGAAATTAAAAATTTGGTCTCCGTATATGACCTTACATAATTATTTTCTAATGTATCCATCCCTTGGAAAATTTGAATTGAAATTAATAATTTCAATTCACTTCTAACGCTTACATTGGTTACAACCATAATTAGAGGATTCGCTTCTTTCTCTTTTGAATCTCTATTAATAATTTTTTCATCTCTCACTTTCCTTCCTCCTATCATACTAAATATTAATAATTAATAATAAATATTATTTCTCTATCTCTCCCTCCCCCCACTCTCTTTTTTACATATATATCATTTGTGCGAGCTTGCCGGGTTAAACTCACGTGTCCTTGCCTTTCCTATTAGTGACCTATCTTACATTTTCTTTTTATTTTACAAGTTTTACTTATTTGACTCTTCGTTACTTAGCAAATTTCCAAATTGAACTTCATTATCTGCAATTCAAAAATTTCAATTATTACAAGTCAATCCTTTCAATTATTGAAATTTAATATTAGCAATTTAATGATAAGTGATTTAATTCTCAATAAATTACAGTTTTTGATAATCAATTTGACATCCGGCAATTTACAACTTTACAAAGGCGTTTTTCTTATATACTACAATTGTTATGAAGGCTGCAAAAATAAATTGTAATATTAATTTTCAAATTTAAGTTTAAACGTATCTCAAAAATGCATGTTTGATTCGAGTTACATGAACAATAGAAGTTTGCTTTAGTGTGATTTGCAACTCTACGTTGAGATCATCAATGACTCTAACGATTTTAAATGGGCCTGAATAATAGTCATCAAATTTGTCCTCCCTCATATTAATTAGTACATAAACGTATTGATTTGACTGAAACTTTTTTTCGTTAATCTTTTGGACGTAATATTTTTACAACGTCTTTTTGCAGCTTCTTATCTAGCTGAAGCAAGTGATTCTGTTTGTACAATTCGATTTAAAACTTCGTCACCTACTTGCATATATGTCATAGGTATTTTTTCGTCTCTAAATTCGGAAGGAAATCGTGCCCTTCTCCCACATACAACTTCGTGAGGAGTCAGGACCCAGAGATTGTGGATGATAAGCGCTAGAATGATATATCCGAATTTTAAATATTGTAGCAATATTGTTCATAATTTTGCTCATAAATTGTGATCCTTGATCAGTTTGTATTATTTCGGGGCATCCAAAAACGCAAATTAAATGTTCTGCTAAAGCTACTGCAATGTGAGGCGAGTCTATTTTTGAAAGCGGAATCACACCTGAGTATTTACTTAAACAATCCTGCCATGTCAACATATACTAATTTCCTGATTCGGTTACGGGCATAGGACCTACAATATCAATTTGTACTTTCTCAAAAAACTCTAGTGGCAGTGTCAGTAACCAGGAAAAAAGGACCGATAGAAAGCGAGTCGGTTTCAATTGCGTATCTGTCATTTGCAGATTAAAAGAATATAAATGCAATCGGTTGGCCACATTTTTAATCGGTCACCTATGCGCGGTGCTTTAAATCTGACATTCCACATTCGTCAAAATGTTGAATAAATAGAGTTGAATGAGACTGACTAACCTTTAATAATTCCTATGAGCATTCTACGATTCGCTAATGTGCATATGAATGGGTTGAGATTCAATATGAAATGGAGTTCTTAAAAGATCACACCCAATGGTAAAAATACGATCCACACATAGCGATTTTCAATAAGCGTGAATCTGCCAATTGTAGGTTACCTCAGGCTGTGTTCAACTGAGTGTACTATGCAGATTAAAATTTTAAAGAATTAATTGTTTCAAATGAGAAGTATGAGATAATAAGTTTGAATAGCACAATGCTGAATAACAAAAAATTCCAGAAATTCAAATATAATAATATTGTGATATATTATAATTGATGCGACAATTTATTTATAAATTCAATGATTATCTAGTTGAAATTCTCTTTTAAAGTACTTTCCTTAGATTATCCTGTACAGGAATTATAAGATTTACACTGAATTAAGTGTTAGTGACATTCAACTTATTCAGTGCATATGCTAATGGCTGCAGGGTGTCCCACGACTCTCCGGAGATGAACAACTCCCTTGCTAGGCTAGTGTTCACCGCATGGGCCACCGAGACTCTTCCAGAGTGCGAGTTTAACTCTTTGATTGAAAACTCATATTTTTGGCTGAAAAAATCAACTTTTTGTAGATAATTCGTTTTATTAACTTTAAAATTAAACAATTTGGTTGAAAATTCATGTATTTTGTTTGAAATTTGATTTTCTTTTTGTAGATAATTAATTTTCTTGGTCGAAAATTCATGTTATTGGTTGAGAATTTAACAACTTTATTGAAAATTTATTTTTTCGATTAAAAAATTTTTTTATCTGAAAATGTAACTATTCTAGGATTGATTAAAAATTAATCGTTTTTATCTGGAAATTGAACTATTCAATTTTTGTTTGAAACTTTATCCAGTACATTGTATTAGTTAAAACACCAATTATTTGATATAAAATTAATTTAATTTGTTAAAAAGTAAACTTTTGGGTTGAAAATTGATATATTTTGTTAATTAGATTTTTTTCCTAACATTAAAAAAACTGAAAAAATTTCCTTAAAATCTTCCGGATTCTTTTTTTTTTAATTTTAAAAATGTTTTCAAATAATCACTTAAAATTTATTTGTCATAATAAAAAATCATTTTCAATGTTCTTAGCAATCACAACAATTTTTGTCATTCTTTTTAAATACTTTACAATTTTCAAAAAGCTTTTTTTTTAAATCTGCAAAAGTCTAAATCATGTTTCAAATTATTTGAAATAATTTCAATTTTTTAATACATTCTTAATCTTTTTTTAAATTAAAATTGTAGCGTTTAAACTTAAAATTTAGCTCATTAAAAATTTAACAATTCAAGGCTTTCTATTTCGAACCATTCTGTTCAAATTTGTACAGTTTTTAACAGTCCCCTGGAGGCTTTAGAAAAAATGTTCGAATTTTAATTTTCAAAAGATATATATGGATGTAAAATTTGATTGCGCATCTTTTTTTCTTAAGACAAAAAG
>NC_046659.1:24678417-24683186 GCF_010883055.1 Belonocnema kinseyi | reverse complement strand
TAAAATTCGAAAATTTTTTCTAAAGCCTCCAGGGGACTTCGTTTTCGCACGAAAAAATTTTATGTGCCCTTATTGCATCCGGACCCACAATTATGAATCCTTCATAAGAAAAAATTAATTTGTTTACCAAGTAGTTCAACTTTAAGTGAATAATCGAACTTTCCACCCGAAAATTATGATTTTAATTTTTACCAATATATTTGCATTTACAACAAAACGACTTTGCAACCAAACAATATTTACAGTTGATAATTCAACCGAAAAATGTAATTTTTAATCAAAAAGTATAAATTTTCCATAAAGCAATTTAATTTCTACAAAGAAAGAAAAATTGTTAACAAAATATATTATTTTTTAACCAAAAATGGTATAGATTAATTGTCAGTTTCAAAAATTTATTTTCAACGAAAGAGATGCACCTTTAAATAAAAGAAATAAAAATTCTAACAAAGTAGTTGAGTTTTTGATAGAAAAGAAGACTTTTTTACAATATAGTTACATTTTCAACAAAATAATTATCTTTTCAATCAAATAATTGAGTTTTTATCCAAACGAGATGAATTCCAAAATCACCAATTTCTTAAATTTCTTTCAAATGCGGATCAAGATTTAAATAAGACTATTATAATATAACATAATTATGTTATATATATATGTGTGTGTGTGTGTGTGTGTGCAGGGTGGACACGCTGGGGCTTACATACATGGCGAATCGAATGCTACCCGAATTGCACAATAGCAGGGGAGAAGTCATCATACAGGGGTATTTTCATTTTTCGCGCCTTTAAAGTTGCATTTGGATCGGCCGTTCTGTCAAGTCCGTGCATCTTCGGATTAAGTGTATCATAGTTTCCATGGTTGTGTTCGAAACTTCAAGTGGATACAAGTGTCAAAACAATATAGGTTATGTTACATATTAATTACAAATAATAAAAGTATTTAATTAATAATGAAATGAGACAAATACTATAAAATAGTAATAATATTCATAACCTAGAAAAAATGACAGATCGGCCCGGCATGTTTATTATACTTTCGATTGATTATACTTTACCAAAGAAATGTTTGGTGTTTTGGTATGTTTATCACTTACAGTGTCAGCAGCGATAATTTAAATAAGAATTACTTACTGTCAATTGAACAATCATTACTTATTAATCATTTTAATAAGTTAAACATTATTTCTGAATTTAAAATTCGATTACCAATTAATTATCTGAGTCATTTGAATGGTATAGGCGTATCAAAAAGATATCTCGAAGATTTTTAACTTGCCCGAATTTGAATTGATACAACTTTTAGGGATGTTTTTTATTTTAGAAAATGTTTTCTCTGGACCTCATCTCAAAATTTGGTTTGATCAAATAATAAAATAAATTTTGAGATGAGGTCCAGAGAAAACATTTTCTAAAATAAAAAACATCCCTGAAAATTGTATCAATTAAAACTCGGGCAAGTTAAATTGCTTCGAGATATCTTTTTGATACGCCTATGCCATTCAAATGACTCAGATAATTAATTTTAGGCTGATCAATCCCCCGTATTGGGATAAGGTGCAGAGATAATGATTTTTCAACAATGTTGATTAAAATGCACCAATTCTATCTGCATTTCTTTATGTGTATTTCTTCTAGGATCGATCTGTGTAAAAAACAATGGTAATCAAATTTTAAATTCAGAAAAAATGTTTAACTTATTAAAATGATTAATAAGTAATGATTGTTCAATTGACAATGAGTAATTATTATTTAAATTATCGCTGCCGACACAATCAGTGATAAACATACAAAACCACCAAACATTTTTTTGGTGAAGAATAATCAATCGAAAGTATAATAAACATTCCGGGCCGATCTGTCATTTTTTCGAGGTTATGTTCAGATTCACCTGTTTTCCCTAATCGCTGCAAGTAAATATAGGTAATGTCAATTTAAAGTTTACGAATGTAATATTTCATTCACTTTATTTAAAATATATCTTGTCTATTCATAACACACCTGTTTTTATGCCGTAAATAAGTGGTAAACACAATTCACTCTTCGCCCACTGGAAGCGCAGATAATTATTACTATTTTATAGTATTTGTCACTCAGCAGACATTCCATAATGTTATTGGCACAGAAAAAAATTGAAGTTTACTCCTCAGTTCACATGTCTCATTTCATTATTAATTAAAGACTTTTATTATTTGTAATTAATATGTAACATAACCTATATATATATATATATAATATTATTAATATTTATATAATTTATGTTTTATACTTGAAGTAACGTAACCTCAAAATACACGCATTAAAGAGGCGCGCGAAGTATTCAAATCATGAGAATCGCCAGCCCAGCATTGAAATCTGGAAATATTAAAATCCCAATCTCTTCATTTTATTTCAAAGCAGATAGAAATATAAATAGAACCGCCGAAGTGTTCCGACAGGCAATCGTGCACTTTCGAGTTTTCAAATTCAGAAGAGGAGAAATGGGTTGCGCGCGCAACCCAGGCATTTATATCGTCTCTTACCATATTCACACGGACATAGACGTGTCATAGTATTAGACCACGTCTCGTTTCAGATCTGGGATCACTGGACACCACAGTAAGCGGTTCCTTCCCGACTCGGAGTGGAAGAGCCGACGCCAAAACTGGCCATCTCTCTCCCCCTTCCTTCAGCCTCTATCCAGTCCAGCGCTTTGTTCCGTAGGTGCCAAAGCCCTGTGCCCTCATCGCACTTCCGTAACCAGGGAGAAGAGGGGAGGTCTGTGCGCTCACCTCACTGCCACCCGCACCCGGAGTTTCCTCAAGGCCATTGAGTAACCCAGAATCAGGTGTAATGCAGCGAACCGAATTGTACCCCTTCGAAACCTGCGCATCAGTTTCTCTCTCGTCTTCATCCTGGCGGGACCCGCACCAACCGGAGCTAGGCTGGGGTATAGAGCTTACCACCTGACAATCACTCAACCTTGGAACTTCATGTCCCACTTTGACCAAACTGTCTCTAACTTCTGAGACTAAACTGTCTCCAAATTCCTCAACAAATGCTTCATCCACTTCTATCTCATCTTCGAAGCAACAATTACCAACAAAAACTCTTTCTATAGGATATTCGTGGTATAGGACTGTGCTTCCGGAGAAGCAGCCAATGTGCGACATACAGCCCTTTGCAGCATCGCCATGACTATCCTCACCACCAATATTCTCTTCACTCTTTTTCTCATTAAAATTTACTGGATTTCGTGAAAGCGCATCCGCATTGGCATTAATACGACCTGGCTTGTATACTATTTTGTATTCATATCCTTGTAATTTTACTTTCCAACGAGTTAAACGGGATCCCATCGTAGGGTCCTTTAGCTTGTCTAACCATACTAATGCTTTGTGATCTGTAACCAACTTAAATTTAGTACCATAGACATATGGTCGAAAATGTTTAACAGCAAACATAACAGCTAAAAGTTCTTTCTCTGTTGTTGTATAATTTATTTCTGCTTTATTCATAGTTCGCGACGCATGTGCAATAGGTAAACTTGACCAATTTCACCTTGACTTAATATGGCTCCTATAGCAAAATCAGATGCATCTGTAGTAATTATGAATGGCTTGTCAAATTTCGGGTACTGCAATAGCGGTTGCGTACAGAGAATATTTTTCAATTTATTAAAAGTTCTTTCGGCACAATCAGATCAGAAAAATGGCATATCCTTTTTTAATAGCAAAGACAATGGTTTAGCAATCGTAGCAAAATTTAATATAAATCTGGACGAGGGAAGTTGCTCACGGCCTCGATTTTTTTCGGATCAGGTTTAAACCCATTTTCAGATGTTATGTGACCCAAATATCCAATTTCTTTACATAAAAACCTACATTTATCGGATTTTAAAATAAGTCCAGCAGTCTTTAAACGTCCTAATAATTTTTCTGATTTTTCGTTGTGTTCTTGTACAGATTTAACGTAAATGACAATATCGTCCATATATACAAAGAGTTGAACCCCTTGCAACCCTGATAAAACAATATCCATTTACCGTTGAAACGTGGCGGGTGCTGATTTCAGACCAAAAGTCATCTTATTAAATTCGACATGGTCAAAAAGTGTCGAAAAAGTTGTCTTATGTCGGTCCGCCGGATCGATTTCGATCTGGTGAAACCCAGATGCGAGATCGAGCACGGTGAAATATCGAGAGCCACCCAACTGATCCAATATAGATGTAATGTTGGGGAGAGTGTAAGCATCCCCGACAGTCCTTTCGTTAAGAGCGCGATAGTCTATGACCATTCGCCACCTTTTGTTACCCTTAGAGTCCGCCTTTTTCGGTACTACTCAAACCGGAGAGTTATAAGGTGAGCTAGAAAGCGATACTGCATTTTGTTCTTTTAATTTATTTGTTTCTTGTACTATTACTTCTTTATCTACTACGGGATACCTATAGTTTGGTGTATTTACGGGTGTATCATCTACAGTTCTAATTTTATGTTTCAAAACATTCGTACAACCTAATTTATCTCCTTCCAAAAAGAATTGATAAGAAAATTTTCTTATACTTTTCAAAAGACTTTCTTTTTACTCTTTGTTCAAATTGGATAAATGAAGTTCTGGTACGAGTGTAGTTCAATAAGTCCTTAGAATGACCAACAGATGGTGCGCGAATCGCTCCAACTCACCTGTTTTCAGTTAGCACCACTCCCGACTAGATATATGGTGCAGTCACAGTCCACATCTTCTGAGTTTACGTGTTTTTATAACCAATTGAAAAAAAATTGTTCGTTAAGAAAA
>NC_046659.1:24667243-24678317 GCF_010883055.1 Belonocnema kinseyi | reverse complement strand
ATAAAATCCACGATATGGTGTTGAAGGATAGAAGATTAAAAGTGCGTGAGTTAGCTGAGGCCACAAGGATATCTATAGGTGCAGTTGTTTCAATTCTACATTCACGTTTTTGTTAATGTCTTTACTCGCAGATTTAGAAATTGATTTAACAGTATCGAATTCTTGTAATGTCACGGGCGAAACTGAGAGCTCTACGTCTCTGGTAGTAGTATTAATGCAATAGACTCGAATATTACACTCTTTTACGGTTGCTAAAGATTTTCCCAAAAATATACCTGGGCCTGTTGGTATTAAGAGCATATATGCTTCTGTCAAATCAGTATTAGTTACTGGTAAAGTTACTAATTGTTTGGTACGAGCTTTTAAAATAAGTGTAGTGCCCCTCTGGGGTGAAGTTTCAATTGACGAACTGAATGAAAATTCGCCTATGTGATTTTTTATTATTTTTATTTTCAGATCAATGACAGAGTCGTACAGAAAAGGCATGCCTAACATTCCGTGGCAACTTACGGGAAATTATTTGGTACTATTTGAAAAGAACAATCAGCCCCATTAATATTTATGTACACTTCTCCGGAGGTCTTTACCCGTTGACTGGTGATTCCAAATAAATGATATCTGACATCAAAATTTACTGGTGTTCCTGCTTTTACTTTTCTTCGTTTAAGTAAGTTTAATTCTGCCCCTGTGTCTACAACAAAACCACCCTTTCCATTTTTATATTTTTACTATTCAAGTTTATATTTGGTGAGAGTGCTTTCCCAGCCGTACTGAATTTTCAAACGACTCGTCGGATCGGTGCTGCATTTTTGAAGAGCTCACTGTCGCACCATTCAGTCGAACTCACTTCTTGTTTAAATTTTCATCTTCATTCATGCGATTTTCAACTACTTTATCTAATCTTTTAAAGCATTTTTCAATTTCATGTCCAGTCTTTTTGCAATATCTACAGATTAATTTACTTTTATCTTTACTGTTATTAGCCTTATTTTCAGGACAATCACAAGCAGTATGACCTAGATTATTACAGGTAAAACATGCTCATGATCTTTCAACATGACTCCTACAATCACGCGCGAAGTGGCCATTTTTATTTCAATTATAGCAGCGCGGACCATTGAAAATTATGAAACTACAATTTCGTGTCATATGTTCGATCCTGCCGCAATTAAAGCATAGAACGTCAGACTTCGAGCTTTCGCCTTCGCTTCGACCATTTCTATCGCTGCCTCTACACGTACTTCCACTTCTTCCTCTCATTTCGCCACGACCTACCTCACACTTTCTAGCCCATGCGTTGCTATAGTATGGCCGGAATCGTCTGCGCTGACTATTGTGCTCTTTTATTTTTCCCGATCCTTCTGCTTTTTCCTTGGATTCGCCCTTATTTTCTACAGGTTTCCGATCTAAGCCATCTACAAATTCTAAGTCCCATTCTGTCGTTCTAGCTACATTAATCGCTTCTTGTAAAGTTTTTGGATGTTTAATTTTCACACGCAAGACTAATTCATTTTTCTATCCGCAAATAAAATTTTCACAAGCTGTATTTCTTGCTGACCTAATCAGGCACTGAGCATCTTCTGGAGAATTTTGATGTTCTAATAATTCGATAATGTTTGCCAAAAGCTGACTGGCCCGAGCACCGGATTCGCTAACATTATCTTTTTCACGCTGAGCCAACTTAGAAAGAGCTTGATTAAGTTGGTTCAGAGTTCGTCGCTCAGCATAAGTAACTTTAAGATGTTTTAAAAGATCCTCTAGTGAGTTAACATGGTGATCTGCAAGAGCGTTGTATGCAGCTCCTACCACCCAAGAACGTACTACTAAAAATAAATGTTCGCGATTTCCGGTTCTGAAATTTCTAAATTTTCCCTCAAATCAACTTCCCTTTCTTCATTAAAATCCGCAACAGAATTAGCTTGCTCTATGTCTTCTTCATAATTCGATTCAAAATTTTCCCTGCTAACTCGAGCGTTATCAGTGGGACGACTACGAGCGTATCTCACTGCACGACCGCCAATCGACCGATATCTGTTCACACCTCGTCTTTGCGCCGTCCCTGAGCTCTGCCCTGCTTGTGCACTTACACCCCTAAGATCACCGGTTTTCCTAGTGGTTGTAACAGCGCTGGCTCCTCGGCCACCCTGATATTTTCTTTATCGAAATTTCGCTTACATTAAAAACACTTTTAGAACATTTTTGAACAATTTTCCAAATCCACAAGGATCACTAACACTCGCGGATCAGCCTCTTCGGATACCTATGTTCCCAGACTCCTGCAAAAGATGTCCTCCGCTAGAAGAAATCCAATCCCTGTTCTTGATCGTCTTGCATCTCTCCTTGGATTGTTCTTCTTTTTATTAGCTTGCAGTAATTCAGGGGGATGACTACGGGGCCCTTAAAATAAACGACTACGACCCCGGTACCTATGACTATACCCTATGTCTCCAGGTCTAAAAACCCGTACAAAAACCTTGAGGGGTTGTCGCGGCTTTCACTCCTCTTCTCGCGGTCATCTGGATGTCCAGTTCGTCAGTCTTCGTCTTATTCCGGTAGCCCAAGTCGTCAGACGTCTTCTTCACGACCCTTCCTATCTCCTTCCGCTTTTTGATCTTTTTCTTGACGACAGTAGTCGAAGGTGGGTCGATAGATAGGAAATAATGGTCTTCTTCTTTTCCTCTGGTCCAACATTTTTTTAATTCCCTGCTTTTCCTGGGTATATTTTTAAATTTTCTAAATGAAATACATTTTTTAAAATTTCCTTAGTGAATTTTAAGGTATAATATGTCTATTTTAAAATGTCCTGGCGGGCGGGGAACTTAGGAATCTTCTTTTCTGGCACACTTTCACTAACTTAAATCGGTTAGCACACACGGTTTTTTAAAACTAATTTTCACACCTGTCTCTTTTCCCAGGGGATTCCACCGCGACGATTTTGTGGAACCCCACTTCTGACCCCATGTAAAGAGCGGAACTCTATTTAGGCGCGAAAAGTTGGAATATTTAAAATGTTAATTTTAAAATAGGTCTTTAACTTTTTATATATGTAAGTTCAAAATTGGCGAGTCCGTTTCCACAATTAAGGGTTTGGAAACCCAACTCCAGCGATGAAATCCTTGACTTGAATTCTTTTTAAATAAAAATAATTAATTCAATTTAAGGTTAAAAAGAAAGATAATAAAACTGCAATTTTGATTAGTGACTCAATAAACAAATATTTTATTAATCTTGACCTTTAAACTTTATCTTTACAAACTTTAATTTAATATCTCGGGATAACTAACGAACGAGCCGCGGCTATGTACCAGATTCTTCTAGTCCTTTACTTCATCGTCGGGAGCTTCGATGCCGTCGCAGCGGTCCTCAGCTTCTCCCACATTTCCATACATTCTTTCATTATAAATTGGCCATAATCCCTACTCTAAAATTCTATATTTCTCCTTAGCCTCCTAAACCCAAATATGGATTGCGTAATCAGTAACCCTTTATTCTAATGGAAATCCAGCGAGCGTGACAGATTCCAGACGTGACTTTTTTTATAAACAGTTCTGTCATCGAGTTCTATATTAAAACCTAAAATTTCCGAGACACTATTCAAATCGTTTCATTTTATTGCCGAAACGGCGACTGTATGTCGACGGTTCGAAAGTAAAATCTAAATTATACATCCTGCTGTCGAAAGTTAATACTTCTTTTGTAAAATGAACATGTTGCTAAAATTTAATCTTAAATATACATTCGTTCACATTCATCATACTAGTCTTGCCATTTTATTTACAGAAAGAATGCTTTATCGTTAAAGATATTTTCTTTCTCTTTATACCGCATTGCCCGACTGTTGCTTTGCCAATCTTTTCTCGAAAGACATTTTATTCTCAATTCAAATTTACTCGCATTATATTTCATTTATTTCAAATTGTAAAACTGCGCATTTTATGATAACGATGGTGCTGTTCGTAGCCGCAAGAATGCGAATTATATCTGCTCATTTCAACGATCGCACAGAGCAGAAAATCGTAGTAGCAGCAATAGCTGACGTTGCTGATAGCATTTGGCAGTGGGGGGATGGGTGACGTTGATCGCAGTGACACACCAGCGGTGATGAAAGGGACCAGGATAACAAGAGAGTTAGAATTAAACGGAAAACACCAGAGAGAGATAGGGGGAGGGGGGAAGTTTGAAAAATTGGAAGCTCTCATTGAAGGGTTCTCAGAGGAAACAAGAAAGAGATTGGATGACATGAATAGGAATATCAATAGGCAGGGAAACGATGTAAGGGGGGAATTAAAAAAGGTCAGAGAAAAATGGGAAGAACGGGATAAACGCTGGAAGGAGGAGAAAGACAAGGTTTGGGGTAAGCTAGAGAGCATTGAGAATAGACAGAGAGAGGTTGACGAACAGAGATCTAGATAAATTAAACAGTTGGAAGAACGGGTATGCAGTCTAGAAATTAAGAATGATCGTACGGGAAAAAACAGAGAATGAGGAAATAGTTAAAGGGAATGAAAAAAACGTCCGAAGTGACAATGAAAGATTGAAGAAAAGACTCAGTGAGATTGAAAGAAGATTACAAGGGGAAAAAAGGGCAAAGAGAAAAAATAACATAGTAGTTAAGGGTTTAAAAGTGGAGAGTGAAACAGGAGAAGTAGAAATAAGAAATCTTTTGCGAGACATTAGAATGCAGATAAGGGTAGAAGGAGTTAAGAGAATAGGAGGGACAAAGGAAGGAAAAGAAGGAATGTTTCTAGTAAAAGTGGGGAGTTAGGAGGAGAAAAAGAAAATTATCGAGTGAATAAAATTATTGAGAGGAAGAAGGGAAAGAATTGAAGAAGATGTGACATGGAGGAAGAGGAAAAGGAGATGGCAAATAGAGCAGAGGGCTTGGGTAAAGAAGAAAAGGGGCTATATATTGTGGATAAGGAGAGACAGGTTATGGATAATGGGGAGGAACGGTTCTGGGATGAAGAATTAGAAGAATTAAGGAAAAAAGGAAAAAGTCTTGAGGAAGGTAGGGGGAAGAGAGACGAAAAAGAGTTTAGAAATAAATCAGAGGGGTTTCCAAACGGCAAAGGGGAAACAAAGTGAAGAGGAAACAAGGTGAAGAGGAAACAAGAAAGAAGGGAAGAGAGAAACGTGAAAATAGCTTTCTGGAATGTGTCAGGCTTAAAGAACAAGAATAAAGGATTTTGGGAGGAGTTGGAAAAGTGGGATGTGATTATGATGAGTGAAACTTGGGCAGATGAGAAGGACTGGAAGGGCATAAGAAAGCTGTTACCGAAAGGTTATGTGTGGACAATGCAAGAAGCAAAAAAAGAACACGTTAAAGGGAGAGGGATGGGCGGCATGGTATCAGGGGTGAAAAAAGAATTAGCAGTGAAAGGGAGACAAGATGGGGGCATGGAGGATAAGGATAGAATAATGGTAAGAAAAATTATGATTAGGAAAGTAGAAATAGCGGTGGCGTATGTATACAGAAGAAGAGGGGAAGAGGAAGGCTGAAGAGTAATAAGGAGGTGGACATAGGAAAAGAAGAAAGGATTGGTTTTAATAGGAGGGGACTTAAATGTATGGACTGGCGAACAAGGGAAAGGGTCATAAGATGAAGAAAAGGAGGCATATATAAGGAACTCCAAACATAGAGAGACGGACAGGGAGGGGAGGAAGTTACTAGACATGATAGGAGAAACAGGATGGTTTATATGCAATGGCAATATGAAAGGAGATGAGGAAGGGGAGATCACATTCATAGAAAAGGGAGCAACAGTAAAAGACTATAACTTGGCTGAAGAAAGAATGCGGCATATGATAGGGAGTATGAAGGTAGGGAATGAGATAGGTTCCGAGCACTTCCCGGTCATAGCTATACTAAAAAGAGGCGTCAGTAAGCGCGGTAGAGGGAGAAAGGAAAAAGGATGTGAAAGAAACATAAAATGGGAGTCTGGGGGGCAGATAAATTGAAAGAGTTTAAACGAAAAATGGAAAAGGAGAAGGTTATGTATGAAAAAGAAGAGGGAATAGACTCGTTAACAGACTGGACGAGCTGTGCACTAATGAAGAAAGAGTAGGGGGAAAGAGAGGCTGGTAGGACGAGGAATGCTGGGAGAGTAAACAAAGAATAAAATAGTGTGTGAGCAAATAGAGAAAAGGGGAAATGGAGAAGGAGGAGTATAACAGGAGGAAAAAAGAACCTGAGAAGATGCTTGAAAGAAAAAGACAAAGGGGAAAGGAAGAATATAAAGCAGAAGTAGAAAAGCAATTAAAGAAGGTAGGGCGTGGGATGTGATAAATAGGGATAAAGGGGAAAGGAAGGGCGTTAACGAAGAAATAGAAATGAAGGAATTGACAAATTATTTTAAGGATCTATTAGGGGGAGCGCAAAATAAAATCAAAGGGGAAAAGTGTAGGTGAGTCCAAGGAGAAATGGAGAAAGGGAACGAGATAACAAGAGAAAAAGTGGATGAGGCAATAAATAGGTTAAAAAGAAACAAGGCGAAAGGAGAAGATGGGATGTAGAACGAAGCGATGAAGTATGGGGGAGAAGGGATTAGGGATGGGATGTGGAAGATCTGCAACAAGGTCTGGAAAGGGGAAGGTTGACCGGAAGAGTGGACGACGGGACTGGTGGTACTGCTTGTCAAGAAAGGGGAAGGAAAGAAGGTAGAGGAATACAGAGGGATCACTCTTATGTCACTCAGCTATAAAATATATGCAGAAATCTCAGCAAAAAGATTGGATAGTCAGGTAGAACAAAAAGAAAGTATCCCACATAATGAGACGGGATTTAGAAAAGAGATGGGAACAATAGACAACATCTACGTACTTAAATTTTTACTTAACAGAAATTTGGGGAGAAAGAAAGGGAAACTAGTCGCTTTGTTCGTAAATTTCATAGCAGCGTTTGACTCAGTGAACAGAAAAGTGCTATGGCAGGCAATGAAAGAGAGGGGTGCAGAGGAAAAGTTGGTGAAGAGGATAAAGGAGATTTTTACTGAAACCAGGATGAGGCTGAAAGTAGGAAAGAAAAAAGGGCAGGTTTTCTGGACAGGCCGAGGTCTAAGGCAAGGGTACCCGTTGAGTCCATTACTATTTAATATCCTACTGGCAGACTTAGAGAAGTAGCTAAAGAAGAAAGGGAAAGAAGAAACGGTTCAGGTAATAGCAAACTATACTCTCTAGCATACGCGGACGATGTAGTTCTATTAGCAGATGATGAGAAAGGGGTGAATTTAATGATGAGAATCTTCGAAGAGTATGTGAGAACAAAAGAGCTGACGGTGAACGTAGATAAGGCAAAGGTGATGTGTTTCAGAAATAGAACGAGCAAAATAAATTACGTTTGGAAGATGAACGGACAAAAAGTGGAAATTGTGGAGGAGTTCTGTTACCTATGTTTATGGTTTGAGGCAGAAGGGAAAAACGAGCTGCAGGTGAAGGGCCAAGTATGGGGTATAGGAAAGAGAAGGTTCAAAAACTATTGGAGAATGAGGGTCTGATTTTTTGATGCGTTGATGGGGGCGGTGTTGTGTTATGGTGTGGAGATCTGGGGATGAAAGGAACATAGGAAAGCAGAGAGTATGCATGAGGAATTTCTGAGGTGGGTTATGAAGAGAGCCTGGAGGTTTGAAGAGAAGCTAAAAAGGAAAGAGGGAAGTGGAATTGCACAAGCATGTTTCGGCGAAATTCGGAACAATGAAGCGAGAGGTAATGTGGGAAATTCAAAATCGGAGGAAGAAAGGGAAAAATAAGAAGGGTATGTAATATTCGAGAAGGGGTTATGGAGTGGCAGGACATAGAGTTAGAGCTATTGGTTAAACAAGGAGAAGAGAGATGGACAAAGATTATAGATTCGAGGTACAATAGATGGTATATGATGGTCAAAGGGTTGACGGAACCAGAATATCTGCAAAAAATAAAAAAGGAAGAAAAATGGAGTAGGGTTGTACGGTTCAGAATGGGAGAAGGAGTGAGAGCATATAGATATTGGATGAATGAAGGTGAGAATTTATGCAGAGTATGTGGATACGAAATGGAGTCATGGGCACATGTATTAGAAAGATGTACAGGAGAGGAAGAGGGACAATTGAGTGTGGATGAGTGTGTAAGATGGATCTTGGATGGTAGTGGACAGGGAGTGATGTGGATGAAGAAATTGGATGAAGTAAGGGAAAGCAAGGGAGTAGGGCAGAGCCAAACGGATGATCCTGAAAAGGGACAGTAAAAAACGAAAATTGTTTTCAATATCGTGGAAAATGCATTTTTTTTATAGTAAAAGGAAACGGAAGCTCTGGAAGCTTGCTCATTTTAAGAATAAATGTCACTACTGTTACTATTGTTTATCCTACGTAATGCAAAAGAGTAGAATATAAGTAGTAGTTAAGTTAGACGAAGGATGGAAGTTTAAATATATGTACAGGGAGTGGAGGTCCTCAAACCTGTAAAAGGGAGAGATTAAATATATACATACAGACATACATATTATTCGGGAATTTTACAGTGTCGGAAATTTTGTTTTTGAGAATTTTCAGTCATCCCATTTGACAGTATAAATTAAAATATTTAAAATATATACAAACAATGAACATCTGAAGAAAATGTGCCAAAATTTTTATAAGCATTGCCAAATAATTGTATTTTGAAACAATGTACCTTCATAGTTCTGGTTTTGATAAAAAATGGAGTGATAAAACAAAATAAAAAAGCACAGTTTTTCATTAACAAAATATGATAATGATGGTAGTATTATTTATTGTAATTAAACTAAATATGAACATAAATCAATAGGCACAAATAAAAAATACTAATCATTATTTCAGAATTTAATAAAAAAATAATATTATTCATTTCATACAAGTAATTATTGAATAACTAATCAGAGTCAATATTTAAGTCAAAACTTAAAATAAAAACGAATGAAATAAATGGAGTATATTATACTATTTAGCTTGAAACGATGCAAAACATAAATTTTGCAATTTTTTTTAATTATCTTAATTAATTACTTTATGCAATTATTAATTTAGTTACCATTTTTAATGTAGAGTATTGTTATAGAAAAATTAACATAAATTTATTAATTTACTATTTAACTCTCATTCCCAGAAAGGATTGTTTACATCTATAAGTTTTTACTATAATTAAATTCTTTTTGAGGTGCACATTAAAGTTATTATACCTTCTTATATTTCTATTTTAGACAAAACTTTTAAAAAATGACCGAGATGCAAGCTTATAAAATTTTTATTTGTTGAGAAAAAATGTCTAACAAAAGACATCTTAAAAATTTGGAAAATATGTATGTTTTTATATTGATTAAATTTTAAATAATCTAAGTACTTTTAAAAACATGTTTATCATTCTTAATATATTTGTGAGTGATAATCGTCGTAAAAATATTTAAAACATGATGTTTTTCCACAAAAAGGGCAATAAATTACGATTATGCAAATAAATGAATCGAAAAGTGTCTGCATGATAGTTATTTTCCAATAATTTTACCATTTTAGAGGGGGGAAAAATTGAACGCCGGGGGCTTTAAATATTATTATTTGACATATTTACAATGCAAAAAATAAAAAAAAAAAATAAAAAAGGAGTTGTCAAATAAAAGATTTGAACTAGCGACAGCCTGGCCGTTGGATAGGCCCTTTACCACTGGACCAGTGACGCAGGCTGAAAAGAGCCGCGCGTGACTCGGCAGACATTTGGCAGCCCCGGCGGCGACCGTGATTTTCACACGCTCATAATTTTTAAACAAGGACCCATTTACTAAGAATCCGGGACACGTGTCTAATTAATAAAGAGAGATATTTAGAGTTCCAATCCTGTACAAAACGTAGTTTTATACACGATTATAACCCGAAATATCTCTTTTTATCAAAATGAATAATCGTGAAAGCATTACATCTATTACGTGTCTAATTATTTTTGAGATACTATCGATTTATCATAGTTTAATCAAAAAATCAATGCTGCAAAGGTGGCATTTCCCTTGTAAGTTCAAAAGTGTCAAATGAATGCCATCAGTATTTATGATATCTTCCTCAGTGTAGCGTTGTAGCTTTAGGGATAAGGCGTGCGATTTGCAGCACCAGGTGCGTGTGTTCGATTCTCGGCGATTGCGGATATTTTAATAAAGTGCGTTTCTCTTTAGTTATAAGTAAATTAGGTCTTCCCTAGCCAAAGTCAGCAATAGTTTAGTTTAGAATAATGTATGGAGAATATAGTTAAGAATTAATGTAAATAAAAATACGAGTAAACGGAGGAGTATGTGTCAGAGGTTAAAGAAGGTGTAAATTATTTAGATTTTAACTTCTGGAAAACAAATTAACAAACAATTAGTTGAGTCTAATGAATTTTTTAATGATATAATATTTTATTTCAATCAAGAAAATAAGAAACAATAGCGTATGATTTTGAATTGATTATATAAACATTTGACCGAGCATGAAAGCACCGTTTAATGCTTCAAACCAATATTTCATTGATTCACAGGCATCGTAGATACTATACCTAAGAACATCATGACCTGATGCCTCAGTTTCAGGTCAGCCCTGAAGATGTGAACTGCAATGTTCATGAAACGTCGGCAAACAATTCGTAGTTTTTTACGAGTGAAACCCGAAATATCTCTTTTTACCAAAATAGCTTTTCGTTGATTTTTGGAGGATAATTTAATTTTTCATTACTTGAAAATAGCGCATAACTAAAAGAAGTATCTTTCCTTTTTCCCAGATTAAATCCAATAACTGAAATTCTTTTATACCTTATTTTTAAAATTCTTTAATAATAATTTTTATAGAGACAGCAAGGCATTAGATACAGCATTCGTGATAGCTGACGATAAGTTACTATTTTCTGAACAGCTTGTGATTGCGAAATAGCCAATAAGGAATTTCAAATATTTACCTATTTAAGCAAGTAAAAAAATGAACCTATCATCTACGTTTGAATTGAGTGTCCTATGTATATTGGTACTATACTTACCAGGTGTATACATATGAAACCGGTATTGCCATTTAGCGGCCAGTAGGCACACTTGTAGGCACTGTCGGAACTTACCATTTGTGCTAATTGG
>NC_046659.1:24663557-24667143 GCF_010883055.1 Belonocnema kinseyi | reverse complement strand
ATTGTCGGGAGCCCTGCGCGTTCTGTTGTTTTGAACCGCACTTACTACAACTATGTTTGGTGTTGTCATTGTTGTTCCCACGAGAAGCTAGGGAAAAGGGTTTGTCCATACTTGTAGAGCCACGAATGCAAGGATAAGGCTGCGTACTCTGAGAGGTCGCCCGGTATCCCAGAGTCACCGTTCTAGACACCTCACCCAGGTGCCATTCAGCTGTCGGCACGGTTGTCACACCTCCGCTTAGGGGTTAATTCCTTCGGGACCACCCCTGGACAATTGTCCGCGACTGCCTATTTATTTTTGTGACCATATTCAGCAGAAACCTTTGGTACAGGGAATTGAAAATTTTTACATTTTTTATAGTGAAAATGAAGCTGAATTTCTTTTTTGATATTACAAAAATTAGTCTAATTAATATTGATGTTAAATCATAATTTTTGTAATTTAATAAAAATTTGGACTTCTGAAATTTCAGAAGCTTTTACTTTGAAATATTAAATTTAGTTGTCAATTTCAAATTGTGAAATTTTAATTGTTTCGACTTTAAATTTATTAAAATTCAAAAGTTTTTACATTTTTAATTATTTGTTTTTGAAACTTGTAATAAGAAAACATTCCATTATTAACGTTTCAAATTATCCTCTTTTGAAATTTTAATCTGAAATTATTCAGTTCGTGGATTCTTCAATTCAAAAGAAAAATGTTCAATCCTGAACGTTTTTAATTAGAAGTAAGACGATTTCAACTTCTGCCTAAAGAAATTGACCAAAATAAAAATTTTAGTTAGAAGGTTTTGAATTTTGAAAGCTTCATTTGAAAATTTTTTAAATTTAAATTTATCCCGTTTTTAACGCTTATATTCAGGAATTATACAAATTAAATTCCTTTTCATTTTATACGAAATATATTCTTTCTTTCAAAATATTATACATCTAACATATTTTGAGTTGGAACGTTTTCAATTCAAAATAATTTCATACATTTTTCTTAAATTTCAAATGCTTTTAATTCGAAATTTTCAAGAATAATGATGGTGTCTACCCAGGTTTGTCCGCGTGTGAATGCTGAGTAGCGCTCGACACTTAACTTCACAGTGACTCTAATCCGCTCTCTACAAATTATTATTCAATTCAGTCAGTGAAATATTAACTTAGAAAAAACTAACATTGGGTATTAAATTTGAAATATAGTTTATTTTAAAATGTACTTCCAATAAACAATTTAGTATGAAGAGAATAGTAATGAATAAATAAATTATAGATTTTCCAACATATAATATTGCACTATTTTCAGGAAAAATCTAAAACTACAAAATGCTCGAAACTGAACATTTTAATCTTTAAAATTTTAACGTAAAAAATTTTGGAATTTTGAAGGAATTACAATTGAACATTATTTGAAGTAGAATTCGCAAACATTTAAAGTTGTAAAGCAAAATTGAACTCCTTTGTAATTGCATAATAGTTTAAAAATAATTCATTATTTATATAGTATTCAATTAAAGTAATTTGCCGCGTCTGTATTTGGCGAAGTCAATTCTTCTTCCTTTGTCGTGCAGATATCCATCTCTTCCTGCACTTTAGTGCCATCTGTATGTAATATATTCATGGTTGCTGGTGAAATTTCTTTTAATGAAGATGGAATTATTGTTTTCTTACATGAAGTGGTATCTGGAGTGCAAGAAACAGTATTTCCACTTTCACTGGCAGACAAATGGTAGGTTCCACGGGCACATTGAATATCAACTTCTTTAGAGTTAGCACTCTTCTCCTGAAATAAAAGGATACAGCTTTGAGAAAAATAGTTTCTCAAACACATTACATTTCTTTTAAAGCATGCCAAATTTCACTTTACTTACTAGATCCCTATATTTCTTTTGATAGCGATATATAATCTATATATAATATAAATATCTTTATACCTTTCACGATATGTCGTACTTATTCTTATTGACAAGAAACTAAGACCACGGAAACTTATAAGATTTTAAATAGATGTAGTTGTATAAATAAATATAACTTGTGGAAAAAAAACATTTATAAATTTGCTTTAATTTTTGGTTCTTACATTATCAGTTGATATTATTAACCCTTCGATGGCACACTCCCCGACGCAGAACATTTTAAGCACCTGAATTTTTTACACACTGTCGGATAGTTACTTCAAAAAATGCTGTGGGTTATTTAGTTCAAAATTTATTTTATATAAAAAAAAGATTGAAGAAGTTAAAAAAGAGCAAAAAAGTGTATCTAGCAAGGGGTACAGGGACATATAAGTACCATTTTCAAATGTTGAAGGGACCTAAATTAAGGCTTTTTTAATATCTTAGATATTAATTGTTAATATCGCACATTTTATACTTGCGATGTAAACAGATTTTTGCCATTTAATATTTTGTATGTTGACCATTTTCCATATACCAGGGATATCGTATAGTCAAACCCCTAATAAGTATAGTTATAAAAGACATATTACGAATAGGTGTCTGAAGGAATTGTTGGAAGAACACCAGTGCATCATGGGAGCATCCAAATAAAATGGCGACAGTCTAATCGGGAGCAGTGACAGCTCAGATTTAGTTTAGATAATTAAACACATTTTACCACTTAAAATGTGCGCGAATGTTAATATTAAATAGAGTTTGTGTTGCGTTAATAATAATTTACAAGTTTTTATGATTGCAAGCGGTAACTGTACTGAAATATTAAGAAACGCGAGAAAAACAACAAACTTGCGAAATAAAATGGCGACAGTCTAATCGGGAGCAGTGACAGTTCAGATTTAGTTTAGATAATTAAATACTTTTTACCACTTAAAATGTGCGCGAATGTTAATATTAAATAGAGTTTGTGTTGCGTTAATAATAATTTACGAGTTTTTCGATTGCAAGCGGTGACTATATTGAAATATTAAGAAACACGAGAAAAACAACGAACTTGACCTCCAAATACATTATAAGGATTTCAGGGAAATTCATTTTCTCGATACCGGACGAAAAATTGACTACTGTAAGTTAATGGATTTCTATAACAACTAAATATTTTTAATAATCTAAAAATAATACAATTATACTCAATCTGTCGAAAATGATAAAATGTCGAACTTAGCATCTTTGTCCAAATAACTCATTACGAGAATAATTTATTTAAAGGAAATAAATGTTTAACTCAAACTAACTAAACGTTTTACCTCAGCTAAGCAGTCACTTTCTTTGAGTTTAATATATTCTCGATTCACTCGTTCCCCTCAAGAATTTTTTTCCGTGTAGATATTATGCCGGTAAGCGAGCAGGTAATGACAACAATGCGTCGAATTTTGTTTTATAGTAGTCTTACTAACCTTTATAACATGTATTCCCAAGAAAAATACATTTTAATGTTGACTTGTGCAGGATTTTGTATTCACATATACGCCAATATACCAGGTGTATACATATGAAACCGGTATTTTTTCAAGAAAAAAACACGTTTATTTCAAGAGAATGATTACAAATATTTTATTCAAAGTATGCGCCCTCGCTGGCTACACATTTTGTCCACCTGTCAGGCAATTTATGGATACCTTTCCAAAAAAAGTCTTCGTTTTTTGA
>NC_046659.1:24659314-24663457 GCF_010883055.1 Belonocnema kinseyi | reverse complement strand
AGCTCTTCTTAATATTTTGACACCAAAATCATGTCGATACACCTTACCGACTGCGAGTAAAGCCACCCACGCTTTAACTTGACAGACTGTATATACATATTTTATCATTTTACTTTGAAAGTATACTATGTTACACAATTTATATTTGAAATTGAGTAATTTTCAGAATTTAAATCTAAAGTTGTGAAACTTTAAATAGAAGTTCGAAAAGTGGAGTCGGAAACAGAAAGAAATGCCAAAATAGCCAAGGTTCTTTACTTCACATCAATCGCAACCTCAAAAGTGTATTTTTCCAAATCTAACTTTAGACGTTTTGAAAAGGGGTAAAAACAACCAATTGCATTTCTTTAAGTGTCAAAAGAAGAAATAAAAGAACGGAATTCAGCAAATTTTGGAAATAAGCATTGTTCCTTTTAAAATTTATACACTTATAATTATAATACCAGCTCTGGGCGTTTTACTACTCTGAGAAAAAAATCTTGATTCGAAGTCATCGTGAAGTCAGTTGTCGAGCGCCGCTCGGCTTCCATACGCAGAACCCTGGCTAGACCATCATTTGTTCTTGATAATTTCAAATTGAAAGCATTTGAAGTTGAAGTAAAAATTATGAAATATTGGCCCTTTTCAGGGCCACCAATTATTCCTTACGAGGAATACTTCAGAATTATAGACATGTTTATTATCTAATACATACCCTGACTTAAAAAAAAGGGGTTTTCAGAATTTATCAATTCCACTTTTTTCTATTCAGCACAGTTTTTTAAGTTGCAACAGAAATGAGACAAAGAAAAAATAAAATGCAGCTATGATCATGTCGTAGTATCACACTTGGAGTATTCTCATTTCAAGACAAAAAATCTTATTTCAAAAACATAAAAAATAAACTGCAACAAAAATGATCACGCTGTTTTTCTCTGATGTTTTGAAAAATTCCATCTTCTCAAAATAACCTATTTTTCTACTTACTTCATTCGCAAATGCATATAATATGTATTATGAAAAAACAGGGGTTTCCTAACATAATTTTTATAAGTTGGCCACATTTTGATAGATCTGTGGCTGGCCAACATAGAGAGGTTTTGCTGTATATATATATATATACTTCTCACGACCGTGAGATACGTGGTTAAAGTCTGTAAAGGAATCAATACGACGATCCAGCAAAAGCCTCGTGCACCCTAAGAACACGGAGCGACCCAAGGACAACCTCCTTCTACATTTTTCCCGCAAGTGTTTTAGCATATTGTTGACATGCAGGGATGCTTTTTAGGCCATTAGCAAATGAAAGCTTGGCACCTCCAAGAGCTTCGATGATAAGGACGAGTAGTTCAACAGAATATTCCGGGTACAATCGTTGCAACTCCCTTATAAGGTCTCGATACCTCCCTTTCTTTTCATTCTCCTTGGTTATGATGTTTTTGTCAGCTGGTGCCGAAAATTCGATAACGAACATGGTTCGCTTCTCGAAATCAAGAAGAACCATGTCAGGCCACGAGTGAGCAACAGAAACAATTGTCGAGAATATAAAGTTCCAGTATATGCGACACTTCCCATTCTCGACAATTGACTCAATTTCCCTAGGAGCATTTAGAGGAGCGATATTCAGGTTAATGTCGTAAGAGTGACAGAAATGGTAATAAAGCACTCTTAGAGCCGCATTGTGCGTTTGAATGTAGGTCGTTCGCGCGTGAGTTGGACAACTAGATAGTATGTGAGCTAAATGCTCGGGGTGTGCATGGCACGCCCTGCAGCTATCATCGGGAATGTCTTGGCTCAAAATGTGGCGACGGTATGTTAAGGTGGAAATGACACCGTCTTGGCATGCAAAGATGAAACCCTCCGTACCAGACTTCAATCCGGGCGATTTAAGGAAAGCAAACGTTAGCTCACAAGACATTGACTGATCCTTCACATTTCTGTAGAAGATACCGTGCATCCTCTTATCGAGGAGCTGTTCACGAAAGTTTTTCTCTTGTGCCTTCTTAATCCGGGCTTTCAGGAGTGTGTACTCGAGATAGATAATATTTGATGCATTTTGCTCACCCCTAATACTAAAGTCAAGTCCGAGTAGTTCAGCAACCTCCTCCGCTGCTTTGTACAGAAACGCTCCTTTGCCCACTTCTTCGTGATTCCTGACCATTTTAAGAAGAGGGTCTCTTCCATTTGCAACTCTATGTGCTGTACCCAAAATAATCCTGTTGAGAATACATTCAAGACTCAATATTCTGCAACCCCCTTGACGGCGTGAGATGTACAGTCGCGGAACGGAAGACTTAAGATGCATGCTTTTGTTCATGTGCATAACCATTCATGTCCCGATATCAAGGGATCTGAGCTCGTTCTTCGTCCATGAAACTACCCCAAATGAATAGAGTAGTACCGGCACGACAAGCATGTTCGTCGCAGATACTTTGTTCCTCGCCGACAGTTCGCAAGACCCAATCTGTCGGAAGGGACGTTTGTATCTGCTTCAGAGAGTATCCTTTATAGATGTCACATCCTGAATGCATCTCTGTGGCACGCCCAAGTATGTATAAGTCTCTCCAGCGCAAAGGTGTCGTATGGCGCTTCTATCAACGAGCTCAGGATCTTCAGGGATGCCATTAAGTTTTCCTCGCTTCAAATAAACCTTGGCGCCTTTGTCTAATCGAAATTCCATTTCAATTTCCTTAATATATCGTTCGACAATCCCCAGAGCTAGATGCAGTTGCTCTCTGTTTTTAGCATAGATCTTAAGATCGTCCATGTAAAATACATGAGTGACCTTGTACTTTCGATCTGCAGGTTTGCCGCACAAGTACCCGTCGGAATGGCGAAGTTCTAGAGATAGTGGCAATAATGTAAGGCAAAAGAGGAGTGGGCTCATGGTGTCGCCCTGAAAGACACCTCTCTGAAAGGTGACGTTGTTAGTTGTCACACGATTATTTCCACATGAGATAGTAAATCTGGTTTTCCAAAGCGGCATCAATCTCTCTATGCACCCAACTATTTGCGGATGAACCTTTAAGATTTCCAAAAGACAGATGATAAGTCTATGGGAGGTCGAATCGAAGGCACACAGGTTCAATTGCCCGAACAATCCTATCATTTAGGATAGCTGTGAATATCTTATAAAGTGTGTTCAGAAAAGTTATTGGCCTGTAATTCTTCGGGTCAGCTAAGTTGCCTATTTTCGGCAGGAGTATTGTGCGCCCTTCTACCAACCACTCTGGAATCGGCTCTTCCGACTTCAAATATGAGGTAGAAATACGGGCCAAATGCTGATGGGTTGAAGAGAACTTCTTCCACCAGAAGGTTTTGATACAATCTGGTCCCGGTGCGGAATAGTTCTTCATCCCTCTTAATACTTTTTTCACCTATCGGTAGTGATGGGTGGGCATTCTTTATCAGCTGTTATGAGGGCAACACATAACTCCCTGAAGCTATTTATATTTGCTGAGTCTTCGCCCAGTCTATGCTACACTTCGTAGACTTCTCTCCAAAATACTTCGACCTTCTCTGGTTTGGGTGGGTGTTCGACAGTAACTTGAGGGTCTTGGAAGAGTCGAGATGGGTCAGAGAGAAACTGTTGATTTTCCCTGACCCACCTCTCCCTCCGCTCTAGACTTCTCTCAGCGTCAGAGAGTATCCGTATTCTCTCAACAATATGCTGCCTGATGGTCAGGAGCTTTGACTTGTTAAGTGTGTGATAACGGGTCCGGAGTTCGCGCGCGAACTTTCGAACCTTGGCGGTAAAATTTCTGCCAGATATGATGTAGTCAATCACACACTGAATGCGGGACGCGTACTGCCTTGCCTAGCCTATCTTTATGGCAAGTTGATGCAAGTTGATGGATTTTCCGAAAAAATGTCCACGAAGCTCGTCATCCATTTCAGCCAGATATTTAGGCTTGAGAGAAACCTTGGTGTTGATGTTTCTCCGGATCGTAAAGCGTCGCTCTTCATCTATTGGATGCCTGCCCGCGGTTGGTCTTAGTGCCACCTCTCTTTCTCTGTTGCCGGCTTGTTCTAGCTGTGGTAGAGTAGGCGGTCCGGTTACAGGGCCCCTTTTACGGAGTAGTTCAGCATGGTTTCGCAGACGTTGCTGCGAAAAGTGCGATAGCTCCGGGTGTTTCTCGCACCACAGAGCATGCAGCCGTGCCA
>NC_046659.1:24658073-24659214 GCF_010883055.1 Belonocnema kinseyi | reverse complement strand
GAGGGAGCTCTTCTTAATATTTTGACACCAAAATCATGTCGATACACCTTACCGACTGCGAGTAAAGCCACCCACGCTTTAACTTGACAGACTGTAGAACAGAAATTTCACTTAAAGTTGAAAAATAATAATCATCATTCATATCATAATCATGATTGTTCACCTTTTATTGCAAATACAATTTGACTTGAAAGTAATTGTCTAATAAATACGTATGTACTATATTTCATGCACTTCTTAATAAAAAATATTCTCTTTCTAAAATAAATTGATACAATTGATTACAAATAAAAGCTTTTTTTTCATAGAGAATTACCGAAACGTTTCATTACTTAATTTGTAAATAAGTATATTCAATTAGTAAAAAAACAACTGTTATTGAAATATTGTTATCAAATTTAATAATTTAAAATATTATGACAGATTTTTGGTATTAATGATATATTAATAATATTCACAGTTCAAAGAAATTTTAATATCTCTTACTTTGAATTGTAGTAACCTTCAATTGCTTAATGTATTAGGATCATTCCATTTTGTTTGGAAGTTGGTACTAGACTCATTTTTGCAACATTTTATACTTAACTGTAATAATTATCAATGTCTTCGGAATTTATTTTTCACATAAATTTATTCATTTCCTTTTTTTATTGTGACATTCCATTTTCAAAGTACAAGGGAGCGAAAAAATGTCACATTTATATTTGCGTTGTAGAATTCAGGAAAATTCCAATTGTACTATCAGACATATTGAACATGAACAGTCTTTAAACTTTCATATAACCTGCGCTGAAGTAACTTTAATATAGAATAATAAAGCGCGAAATTTGCATTTAAAACTAACTAAAACAGAACCAGTTTTTAGTAATTTCGAAACGTTATTAATATCACAGTGTTAACATTTTTAAATTAAAAAGTACCTCATAATTTGGATTTTTTTCAGCTTTTCAGAATTCGAGTCCGTTTCTCAATTTTTGAGGTTGAAATATTGATAATGGAGATTTGAATTTCGTCATTTTGGAGGTTCTTTTTAATTACGAATAGAAATATCGTGTAGAAGGGGTCGTATTTTGAAAATTGCTATTATTTGAGTAAAAAAACGCTCGAAATCGACCTCTCCACTATTCCTGTAGCCCCCCCC
>NC_046659.1:24652927-24658063 GCF_010883055.1 Belonocnema kinseyi | reverse complement strand
CCCCCCCCAACACACACTTAGTTGGTCGTGGGAAAGGGATCTGCAGCTTCAGGTGGATTCCGAAAAAAAACCTTAAGTACTTGGTGAATCTTTTTAAAACTTACTATGTAAGACATTTGACTAAAATATCCGAGATATTTAAAATTATTATCTCCGATATTATACTTGTTTCTTATGAATTTTTTCAAATATTAAGTAAAATTTTTGTAGTAAGGAATGGATATTACAAAAATATAACATAATATAATATATAGATGTCTATTTACTATATTATGTTAAATTTCATTAATTCTAAATGAAGAACATCAACAATTATGTCAAGACATCACAGATATATATTTTAAATTTATAATTATACACAAAATATAATATAAATATCTGCAACAAAAAACGCCATAATTTCTATCCTTTTGAATCGTCATTTATAAGGTGGCTGCTAGACCGGAAAACAGGGAATTGACCGGGAATTTTCAGAGAGTATTGAAGATTTAAAAAATTAAAACTTAAAAGAATTTGAAGTTGAAATTTTTAAATATAAAACAGTTTTATTTTATAAACTGTAAATATAATTAAATAAATAATGTTTAAAATGGATCTGTAGGTGGACCTTTTTTAAGAATAAAGAACTGAACAATAATTTACTTGACAAAACGATTCTATTTCAGTTCAAAATTTGAGAATTTCCAGAGTGTAATCGTTTCAATTCGAAAAGTCGAAGGTCTTCTTTAATTTTATTTTTTATATTAAATTTACTAAATAAATTTATTAATATAATATTTTTATTAATTTTGTGTATTCATGAAAATATGTAAACGTGCGGATGAAACTTTATAAACTACTTTCAACCTAAAAATAACTCTATAATAATATAGTCGTAATAAAAGGCTTTTATTAAATTAAAAATATTGTTTAGTTGTAAATTATTCAATTTTTAACCCATTTAATTTTAAAATTTTTAATTTAGAAAAATAATAAGTATTTAATATTTAGCAATATTTCACTGTTCATTTCAGCCAAGTAAATAGAAACAAAATATTTAAAAGTAAACAATTTTAAACTGAATTGTTTTACATAGAAACCTTTGAATCTCTAGAATTTCGAAGTGATTTAAAACCTTTTACGTTACAATTTTAATTGTTTGATTGCAAAAATGTTTAATTTGTGAGTGAGATTGTTAAATTTTGACGTATAAGTAACAATTTAACGCTTCTTATTTGTAGAAAAAATTGTGTTATTTTAAGAGATATTTAGAAGTTTTGAAAAGATTCAAAATTATTTAAAAACTTGAAATGATTTCAAGTAAAATAAACGAAGTATCCAAACATTTTTTTCAGAACTTGTAAATATATTTGAAAATTAATCGAATCTATCCTACAATTTTTTGGGAAATCCTGTAATTTAAAAAAAAAATCCTTAAAATCTTAAAGATTGTTTTGTGATAATTTTGGAAATTTCTTAAAATCTTTTTAAATTTTCTGTTACAATGATTTTTCAAACTGAAAAACCATTTCAATTTTCGTAGGAAGTTTAAGAAAATGTTCTTATTCTTTTAAAGCCTTTATCAATTATTTAAAAGATTCTAAATTTGTTGTTTGATATCTGAAAAAATCTACATTTTGTTTTAAATTCGGCTGTGGATATTTGCACCAAAATTTCGGTACGAATAGTCGAATTTTGTCGACACATATCGTTTGCATTATTTGAAATCATTTCAAGTACTAAATTTAATTTGGATCTTTTTAAAACTTCTAAATATCTGTTCGAATTACTCTAATCTTTTCTACAATTATTAAGTGTTCTATTGTTATTTATCAATTCAAATTTTACGGATTTTTTCAACTTGCAGAATTTTCTAAGAGTTTAAAACCACTTCAATATTTCTTAAGATTTTGAAATAAAGTTTGAAGGCTTTTCAAGGATGCTTAAAGTATTTAAAATAAAGAGAACTGAATTACTAATTTGGGAACTTTTTAGTTAAAACAAATTTTATTTGTCAATTTTTAATGTTTCTAGCTTAAAATGATCAAAAATAATTTAATTTCGAAAATGTTTAAAGTTCATTGCTTGATTCTTTTATTTAAAGTATCAAAAATGTTAACGTGGATTCATATTTTTGGAACTTAATCTGAATCTTTGAACTATTTCATTTATAAATGTTCTAAATTTTGCAGTTTATCTGCATTTAATTTAGAATTGTTGAGTTGAAAAACTTTAAACTTCAATTTTAAAAGTTTGAAATTCAAGACTTCCACTTTGAATGCTTTAATTTGTTGTTTATTACATTAAATGGAATAATGTTTAAAATAGAGTTTGATTTTTTAAATTTCATTGGCCGTTAAAAAATGTTGCAAACTGGAAAAAAACCGGAAAATGACCGGGAAATTTTTTCTTTGAATACAACGGCCATTTTGCATTTACCATAAATTTATTTTTTCATAAAACTGACATCAGCACTAAAATAATGAAACCAAATTCAAATTAAACAATTAGTTTCTTAGTCTAATTTCTGATCGGCTGATTTGAATTTCGAGCAACTATTTTTATGCGGTTGTTATTTTTTGCCAGAATTGAAACTATGACAAATGATACAGATGAACAAAAATTATACGATAAATTAAAATTTGGGATAAAGTAAATTATGGCAAACGGTTTTTCATTTGCAGTAAAATAAAACCATACTAAATAGACATTTGAACAAATAAAAATGAAGGCGAATAAAAGATAAAAATTCTGCCAAACAGAAATTCGGAAAAACAAAAAGGATGCCAAAAAGTATTGCGGAAAATATAAATATTATATATCCAATAGTAATTTGGAAATATACATTTTATGGCAAATGGTAATTCGCAAGAATAAAAATTAAAGTGAATTTTTTAAAAAATCGTATACGTTTCGGTTGAATGAACAATAAAGAAAAGAAGATTTGGGGAATATTCATGTGCATCCTATATAAATTATATATTATACCTCACTTTTCATTATAACGTATGTTTTTTCATTGATGTGTTTATCCGCGAGAACTAGACGATAATTCCATAAGTCTGACTGTTTCAAAAACTGTTTGTAGCAGTTTTAACTACATGATAGGCATAAAAATGCTCACAAAATCTCATAGATTTATAAACGTCGCAGAAAAAGATAACTTCGTTGCTTTTAAAAGATATTTAAATTTCTCGTATTTTCGCAAACGCTGGGAAATCGTCCCTCACGTTAATAATAACTGTAAATTCGATTTTATACAGACTATTCAAAACTTTAAAGAAATTGGCAGTGAGAAAATCGTTTGTTTCACAATTCATCGCATCAAATAATGCATTAGAAGTTGTTCCGCTCAACTCTTCCAAGCTCTTCAAAACTTTATCCAGGATCTCATTTTGAATGCTGTCGTTGTCGTTCTAAGTAAACTTCTTACGTGGATACTAATTTCGGAATAGTACTTTGAAGTAGTTAAACATCACATCCGCCTTAAATCAAAAAAATTTAGGTAAATTTTTGGCGTCAGCATTTATTGCTAAGAATCCTCTATGCATCTTCTTTGGCTTCTGTTTTCAATCCAACAAAAGCCCTCTAGAGCAAAAATTAAAACAATAAATACAGATTCCTGTAAAAAATGTTTTTAACTGCATTATAAGAAATAAAACGCGTTGATGTTGGACTGTGGACTAGGATAAGTGAAAATGCTAAAATTAATAAAATCGTTCAAGCTAAGGCAAAAAGATTTGCAATCTAGCGTCTGGAATAAATCTAAAGTAAATAACTTTTTTTTCATTCTTTTCAAGAAACATAGTAGAAATTTTAGATATATTGGAAATAAAAAGTGTCATATATGAATTTAATCAACTTTTTAAAATTAGAATTGGTTGAGTTTTAACTGAGTTTTCGAATTTTAAGCTAATTTAGCACCTGAATTTCCAACTATAGAGTGGGCTGATCTCTTATGAATGTAATAAAATAATTAAAATTTTTGAAATCATTTATTTTCTAGCTAAAAAGTTGAGTTTTCAGCCAAAATAGATGGATTTCTAATGAAATAGTTTAAGTTCCTACAAATTAATTGAATTTTTAACAAACTAATTTAATCATTGAACAAATAGTTCAATTTTTAACCCATGAGAATAAATTCTCCAACAGTATGACGAATTTTCAACCAAGAAGTTTAATTTTCTCGCAATAAGGAAAATTTTTGAACAAAATACATACGTTTTCAAATCAATAGTTGACTTATCAACTAAAAATTATAAATTTTTGCAAGAAAAGTAAATTTCCAACGTGAAAGTTATATTTTCAACCAAAGAGATGTAATTTCAAACAAAAAATTAATTCTTAACCCGACAGTTGCAGTTGTAACTAAAAGAGGAAATTTGAACAAAAAAAGAATTATTTTCTACAAATCAAGCAGAACTTTCAAGTAAGAAAGATACATTTTTAACCGAAAATAAGAAAATAAAATAAATTACATCCAAAAAAATAGTTGAATTTTTAATTGCATAAGTAAAGTGTTTCAATCTACGAATATGTATTATAAAAGCAAAACGGCCAAGTTTCAAACAAGAAAATTAATTTCTTACAAGAAAAATGAATTTTAAACAACATTATTTTTCAAACAAATAGTAGAATCTTCAATTGAAGAACAGAAATTTTCAGTGGAAAAAAATAAAATTTCAACAAAACAATTTAATTTGCGGGCGAAAAATATGACTTTCTGATCAAATAGTTTCAATACTTGCATTTTTGAAAAAATATAATTAAATTTTCTAGCAAAAGCATGACTTTTTAACAAAATATTTGAACTTTGAAGAAAATGAATGAATTTTTGAAGAAGTACCTTAAAAAATTAAGTTTTAAGCCAATAGTGATATTTTAAAAGAAAATACACTAAACTTCAACCAAAAACAGGTGAATTTTTAACATAAAGAGTTAAATATACAACAAGAAGGTGAGTTCTTAACGAAGAATTAAATATTTTCAGTTCAAAGACAAAAAGAAAATAGAATTGTCAACAAAATAGTTTGATTTTCAACCAGCCACCAACTTTCGACTAATACGAGGGTGGATTGATAAGTTTCCGGCCTGACCAAGAGATGGCGCCACTAGGCCTACCTTGAGGTGGCGTTCTATAGTACCATCCTTAGATAG
>NC_046659.1:24643521-24652827 GCF_010883055.1 Belonocnema kinseyi | reverse complement strand
AAAATTAAAATTCGAAAATTTTTTCTAAAGCCTCCAGGGGACTTCGTTTTCGCACGAAAAAATTTTATGTGCCCTTATTGCATCCGGACCCACAATTTAGATTAAAATTTAAAAATAAATAAATCTTAATTGAAAAGGTTTAAAGAATAATTTTTATGAAGTTATAAATGAGAGAATTTCAAATTAACGCAGAGTTTAAAATTCAGGAATTAATCATTATTTTTAATTTAAACCGCTTAGGCTTCTATATTTTTAGTAGTTTTGAATTTTAATTATTCAGAGTTTTTGAGGGCCTCGAAAAGTTACAAACGTGGGTGGTCTTTTATTTTATTTTTTTAAGTTTAGTTGCTTTAAGTTGTAAACGAATTTTCAACGGAATTGTTAAGTTATCCCAGCAAGCACAAAATTTGGCGACGTCTTTATGAAATCGTTATGACATCGTTACGACATCTTTACGACATACTATGTCCATGTCGTTTCTATGTCTTTGCGATATCGTAAAGATATCGTTAGACCATACGACTTATTTTTGATATCTCAAAGACACCTTAACGACATGGACATAGGATGTCGTAAAGTTGTCGTAAAGATGTCGTAACGATGTCGTAAAGACGTCGCCAAAGGTTGGGCACACTGGGATATTTTGCGATAAGTTTTAAGTTTTTGAAAAAAGCAAATAAAAACATTTTATAACTTTAAACTATTAGAGTTAAATGTTAACAATTTTAAGAAATCTTTCAATTTTAGAAGTGTTACAATTTGAAGTCTTTTTAACTTCAATTTCTTAGGCCGAAACATTTTTAATCTTAAGGGCATGTGATACTTAGAAAATTGTCGATTTTACCAGTTTTAGGTTCCCCCGGCTTTTTTTCTAGAATAATAAATGTTTTGTCTTAAAAAACTGGGAAATGATAGCGAACATGCTAACAGACGTCCCCAAGGCCACCTTTTTCCAATTTATTTATTTACTGAAAATATTTTTTCTAAACGTATTTCAATTAATCTAGACGCGCTTATTTATCAAAGTAGGTACTTTTTCTTATTTTCATTAACCATCGATTTGTTGCAATTTGAGCTTATGTTGGCTTTTAAAGAAAGTTTACTTTGAACTATTTTTCGAGAAAAGAATAATAAATGATTTAAAGTAAAAACAAAACTTACCTTCGACGAATGTTTTTATTACAGACTCTTCGTAATTCCAACCTTCTAAAATCTTGTGCACGTGTATATGACTTCACTGTACAAAAGAAACGCGACCGGCCGGCGATAAGAAGCGGCACGCAACTTAAAGTTACCTTCACTTTGGCCCACATTATGCAAAATGTTGGATATTTAACTTTAATATCTCAGATTTTATACTATTAGCATGAACAGATATTACCCTTTAATATCTTGTATATTCAATAGTAGATATTAGATATTATGCCGTAATATCTATATATTACGGTTTAATATCGACCCATGTGTGGTCGCTAAGGGTTAATGGGACTTTTCCATCCATTTTGCACCATTTATTGTGGAGAAAACTCCACTCTTTGGGTCTTGGCACTGAAGTATTAAGCCCGTTCGAATTTTTGCTTTTCATCTCCGATTTAGAAGACTATTTAATCCAGCAAGGTTGTCGAGGCCTCTCCGTACATAGTTTAGTGAAAATATTATTGCTTGGTAATGCGGATGATTATGTTCTGTTTGCAGATACCCCGGTTGAGTTAAACAGAAAACTAGAAGCAGTTAATTCTTATTGCAAAGAAAATAATCTCATTGTGAACACGGTAAAAACTAAAGTTGTAATTTTTCTAAATCAACGAATTTATCTGCTAGGAAATTTAAATCTTTTAAATTCGGCGATTCCCGGATCGTAGTAGTTAAAGAATATACTTATTCAGGTACCCCTCTTTCTGGTTCATGCTCCTTTCTAACAGCCGCAAGGAAGTCCGTTAGTGCTGCGAATACAGCCGTCGGCTCGACCCTAAAGATGATCCACTCGGTAGGAGCTGATTCGTGTAATACCTACATTAGATTATTCCAGAGCCTCTCTGTAAGTACACTACTGCATGGTCCCAGGTTTGGAGCCTAAATTATTTGGAGTCTTGGTTAATTAAAATTTCGATAACGGATAATTCACGGTACCCAAGATTGTGTTTCGAGAGGCTGAGGTCACTGGCACTAAAAGATCCTTACAACAAATTTAATTCGTTTTCCCAAATCCGGGTTTTTTTTTTCGATGCTAGTGGTTTGTTGGATAGATGAGAGAACCACACATTAAATTCCATTAGCTCCAAGGTGGCCAACTACTTCTAGGGAAAAAGCACAATCGAGCGCCCGAAAAAACACGAAATTTTAACTCATATTATATCAATAAATAAAAAAAGTAAAAAGCAATAATAATAGACAATTATCAGTTTCTATAATTATAAGTTTTTCTTAAGTGACCTGTCAAATTATAATTTTACAGATCACTTAAAAAACATTTTTCCTCTACTATTTCTACTATAACTCCAAAATATCATCATAGATAATAAAGATAAAGAAATATAAGAAACAATTTTAGACCACTTAAAAAATTGTCTAAAATTTGACCGCAATCGGTCTCAGGTGAGCATTCATGGAGTGATCCTGCTTTAAACGAAAGATGCGTAAATGACACGAAATTGAACAAAAGAATATATTTGGGATGGAAAAAATAGAAAACATAAAAGTTCTGAGTTATACCTAATTTTGAGACATTATGTGATTCGCATAAACATATAAATTACGTACACAAACCTGCGAATTCCATTATGTTGTTTGTAGTAAAAAGTATTTCATTCAGCATAATAGAATAATAATGGATAAGCTCTGTAATTATTTTCAATCTCCCGGAAGAATGTGATAGTCGTCTTTTTGTGAAAATTGTGATATTTTTCGACATTTTTCGACCAAATAACAGAAAGCAGGGGGCCCTTTTTTGTTTTACTGCCGACCGCTGGTGCTTACTGCCCGTAGTTCTGAATACTTGGATGGCACCTGGCCACGGGTTGAAGAAAGGGATCAGCGGTCGGCAGGAAAAAAACGCCCTCCTCCCGTGCAGTTTGAATCGCTTTAATATCTGTATTAGAACTGAAGATAATATAGTTGCACATTTTTCTACTTTTAAGCAACAATTTTTATTATTTTCTAAATTTCTCAACTGCAACTGGTTCACGAAAGTTTTCCTCATACTCATGAATTTTTTCAAATTTTCCCCAACGTCCCTTGTATAAGAAATAATGCTCTAAACTTGACTTTTCTTAAATGTATCCGAAAATCCGGACTTTTTTTACATTTTTCAGTCTGCTTAGCACAACAATTTTTCTAAATAAACGTCTTCAAGCTCATTTACGTGAAACACTTTAAGCTTTCATATGACTGTTTTTTTGTTGCGCTAGTATTTTTTTTTATTGAGTTGTTAAGCTTCAAAGGCAGATGCCTATGATTTTCTCGCCCATAGTAGATATCTCAGCCAACTGATATTAGAGAATTCTTCTTATTGGACGGTATTCTGTAGTGTAATCAGATGAGTAATCGCTATTTGCTACAGTGTTGTTTGCTACCGTTTGGAACTGAAAATTAATGAATCGGAGCAAAAAGAACCAAAAATTTGAAAATCACTACATTTTTCACTAAATACTGTAAAAAACACTAAATTGTGTTATTACATAATGCCTGGGGAAAAAACACGGCGGGCCCTTGAAAAACACTAGATTTGTGTTAACAACACTGAAATGGCCGCCCTGATTAGCTCTGACCGAGAGATAGTTCTTGGGAACTATAAGTCCTATCTTGAGAAACTTTATGGCGAATGTTTTGCTCTCTCTAAGAGCTTGCTCATTTTTCCGCATTTATCGATGGAATCCGGCACAAAATCATATTTACTCATGTGAATGCCTCTGTTTTATAAACGAATCTTTGCACAGCTCAGACTATCAAATATACATGTTTACCGAATTCTGATTGACCGTAAAAAGTATGTTTTTAATATAGAAGAGTCTTCCGTTCATCCTTCTACTGTTAGAAAATTTGTTAACTTAATTTTGAAAATTATTAGCGAGCGTTAAAGATCATTAGATCCCAGTAATAAGCGTCGAATTCAGGAAAATTAAGAATTTGTATTCCTATGAAAACGCGATTTGTGTCTATCTAAAAATCTACTAACAGGAACAGAATAAGTGCAAATGCTATTCCTCACAATCGACTTAATAAAATTTAACGAAAGTATTTATTTAACCTATTTTCCATTATTAAATTATTAAATTTCTAATTTATAAATTCGGAAAATATTCAAATTTATATCTGTTTATATTTTAATAATTTATTTAAACGCGTTAAAAATTTATTAAAGAAATATATTTAAATATGCGAATTAAAATAATTTTAACTCTAGAGAGGCGGACTTGAATTGATTAAGATTACATTTCCAAAACTTATATTCCACATGAAGGAATTAAAACATTTTTTCACACATATTTTTTGAAATTATTGAAAGGAATTAAATAGTCTCAAAATACGAACACTTTTGGAGAATAGAAGACATCTGTCGGTACAATTAAAAGGAATTAAATATATTGAAAACACGTTCTCTTTTGGGGAATAGCAACCTATGCGGCGGCCGCTATATAAATATAAATTAATTAGTTTTGGAGATATTCTATTCTTATAATGACATTTAAGACATATGGAAAAACCGCCCATTCAAAATCATAGAATAATCTTCACTTTTACGCTGATATCTGAAATTATTATTTTTTCTCTATTCGACGCTTATTACCGGGATAGCTACTGATAGGTTTAACCTACTATTAATGTATGTGTATGCGTCTGGCTATATGATATTCATGTTTTAAGTATCCCTACCAAACTATCCTTGTATGTAGCGAATAGTCTATAGGCAAGTATAAATAAAAAAATAATTCACCAAACCATTGGTCCATTTATCAACCCGTTGTCAATATACAGGGGTCTGAAGTTTTCACTTCTTCAGGTGCTTTTCAACCTTGACATTAGTGTAACTTTTTTTAGGCTTATTCCATTGTACTTTCATCATAGTGTTTTGGAAAAATCTTTTCATTTAAAATAAAAAGTGGCCTGGAAATATTTCATAGTGCAATTAAAATTAGTGCGCTTAAGGGTAACATGTATGGTTATGTAAATATAACATCATACAAAAAATATGATTGAAAAAAGAATTACAAAAAAAAATACATATAAAAATCATATGAAGATAGTTGAATATAGGCTTAGAATAAAATTAGACCTAACAGTATTCATTACCGCGTGCTGCGTAACTTGAATGTGCTGCCTTCGGGCGTAAAAATCTCAATTTGACCATGAAATTATTTCAAGCCTATTTTTTCTTCTGTGTGACATTTAAAAGAGTAAAAAAGCTTTTTCTTTTAATTTGTTAACACTAGCTTGCAGGTGAAGAAGCACCTGAAAAAGTTAAAAAATCAGGACACAGCATATTGACAACCGATGGAAAGATGGACCTATGATTAGTTAAATATATATTGGTCCACTAGGACTATAATTCAGCCAAGTTTCAGCCTGACAAAAAAAACAATAATTCAAGGCGGGGAAACTCCCTGTTCGGCGCCAATTCTTTAGAATAGTTTCACATTATATTCCTTAGTTAAAAATTCTCTGACTGCATATTATGAATTGATTAGTTTTCATGTTTTGAATTAAAAATGTTAAATGGCAAGAGAACATTTTTGTCGACTTGAATAAAGATAGTAATTTTTGTATGTTATTTTATTTTTTTCGTATCTTTTGTCATGTGGCTCAAAAGTTAAATTTTTTACGTATCTATATCATTTTTTAAAAACAAAGGAACGAGGATAAGCCCTATTGAAAAATGATTGAGTTAATTCTTTACATTGTTTTAAAAGCAGGAATTGGTTTTCCAAACTTATTTTTTTTACCTCGCATCGCTTGGCTCAAAGCTTGAATTGTCGATAGAATTGTTCAGTAGCAAATTTAATTTAATTTAAAAATGTTTAAAATATTTTAATAATTTTTAATTATTATTAAATATATTAGGAGATTTGTAAACATTTAAAAAGATTTCTGATTTGGAACAGGGAATATTCGTAAAGAAATATATTTCACAATTAAATTTATTTCTGATAATACCCTGCTCCAAAGCAAACTGATATTTATTTACAAATATTATCTATTATATATTAGAAATACACATATAGAAGCTTCCCTCGACTAAAATTTAGAACATAGACGTTTTTAATTCGGTCAAACTTTTATTTGCAAAAAAAAGAAATTCTTTAATTTTAACCAATTTTGATTAGAAAGAAGGATTTTTCCAAATTTGAGGAATTTAGACTTGGAATGAGTTTGATTTTTTTAATCTCCTTTTTATATATCAGAATTAAAATTCTTTTCGCAATTTCTTAATCAATGCCAAAAATTCTTGTTTTAAGAAAAAATTAGAATGTTTGTTGAAATTTTATGTTCCTTTAAGTCAAAATTATCATTCAAATAATAGATCTTAAATTGTCGGTATACTGGACCAGTATACCGACAATATTTAAGATCTATTATTTGAATTTTTTACCTGGTCGACACTCACTAACATCAACTAATCAAAATTATCATTCTTTTCGAGATTCTTTTTTGTATTTAATTTATTTATTCCTCATGCTAAGTCACAATTTAATTTATTTCTAGAATTCGTGTTTCAAATTAGAATCAGATTTATGTACAATAGTTTTTATTGCCATTCTGAAATATAGGAACTCCCTTTTAGAAAATTTGGAAGAGAGAAGAATAATTATGTGAAAAATTCTAATGTTTAAAGCTGTTTTTTAATTTCCTTTTTCTAAATTATAATATGTATTGAAATTCCTTTTTAAAATGTCCGTTGTATATAACACATTTCCAGTTCCAAGTCCATTTATGGACGCAATGGGTTTGCCCAAGCGTCGGGTGCTGTTACAGTCTTAAAGCAGAACAATAATAAATTCATTTATAATCCTTTACGGAAACTTTCCATCCTATAAAATATAAAATATAATTCCTAACGAAATCTGTTCTAAAGTGAATCTAAAGTGAAAATTGTAAATCTTTACTAGAATTCTATTTCCTGAAGTACAAACTATAATTTCATACAGAAATTCCCTGTCCCAAACTGAATATTATATTTCTTTACTGAAACTGAACTTTTTTCATGGAGCAAACCAGGAACTTTCCGGGAACGTGTAAAGTGGCTTGGAAATGTTCCAGGAACGTTCCACTGGGACTCGAGGGGAGCCTTCTGCTGTTATTTTCAACAAAAATTATCACGTAAACTCTAGGAGATATGTAAAAATTGATGCTATTTTTAAGTTTGGAGTGCCGCATATACTAATATATAATATAGTATCCATATTATAAACTGACATCGATTTTGACCTATCTTTCAAAGTTTACGCGATATTTCTTGATAATAATATAAAAAATTATATTTTTTTTTAGTTTTAAACGCTTTTATACTAGACTAGACTAGACTCGACATTTTTTTCTGTGGATTTCTTTTTCGAACCTCGTGTCGTTTTCTCAAAAATTTAATTTCTTTATTCTTAATGTTATTTTTACGATTTAAACAAAAACTACGCATCCTATCGAAAAATCATTAAGAACAAAATTGTAGCTATTTTTTAACAAATAACTTTTTTGACTCATTCTTTTTGTGGCCTGTGCTGTTTGTCAAAAAAAATTATGTGTTTATTTAAAAATTTTTTTTTCACGAATAAAACAAAAACTGCGCGTTCTATAAAAAAGTGGTAAATAATAAATTTTCAGACGTTTTTGCGAGGTACAATTTTTATCTTATCATGGTTTTTTGTATCTTAGATAGTTTGACTGTAAAATTAAATATTTTTTTTATTTTTTTGTGCTATCAAAAGTTGAATATTTGATTTTTTTCAGAAAATTAAAAAAATCATTATGATAATATTGTATATGGCTCACGAAAAGGAAAGTTTTTCTTCTCTGGACTTTTGTTCATATCATGCGTTGTTTCGCTTACAATTGTCATATTCGTTTTCCAAAAATGAATGTTTTAAAAGTTATAACTCCGGTAATTTTTTTTATCGAAAAAAGTCATCAGGATAAACTGTTGTACTTTTAAAGTACTACGAACAGCCGTAAATATAATTCTCAAATCTTTAAAAAAATGTTCAAAACATTTTGAAAATGCTCTAACTTTTTAAATTTTTATCCAAAATGGCTATTTATCGAAATCGACCATTCTTTTTGGTCCTTTAAAAGCGTGTGCTAAAGCACAATCCAAACCTATTAGACTTTCAAAAGTTATCCAGTATACAGACGACAGTGACATCGACAAAAACAACGAAAAAATGGTAAACAAAAAATTATTAGATCTTTCACGGGTGCGCAACGTTTGTAGTTTTATGTTTGTTTTGAACCTCTTGCGTCAATTTTCTTCAAATTAATTGTTCTACTTCTTAATGTTATTTTTTACAATTCAAACAAACCGAAAAAAACGCCTTCTCTTAGAAAATGAATTGTGACAAACTTGTAGTCCTTTTTTGTTTGAACAATTTTGTTCTGTTTAGTTTTTTCGTAGCTTGTATCATTTGTCCAGAAATGAATTTCTTTTGTTCTTAATATGTTTTTTTTTACGAATAAAACTAAAACTGCAGATCCGACCAAAAAGCGATTCATAAAAAATTTGTGGATATTTTTTAAATGTAAAATTTAGGCCTATTCACCTTTTCTCGTATCTTTCAAAGGCTGACCGCAAAATGGAATTGGGACAAATTGTTCGTATTTTCGAGTGATAAGAAGAGCGGCACATACAATAGTTAGCACTAAAAAAAAAACTTTTTGAATTTTTATCCAGAATAGCTGGCTGACGAACTTGATCTTCTGCTTTCGACACAAGAGTGTGACAAAGGTCAATCTAATAGATTAATTTTTTCAAGAGGCATAGTGTTCACAGACAGGCATTCATACATACATGAATGCATACAGTAGGCACATTAGAAAAAACCTGTTTTTTGGGTTCAGAGGGTCTCAAAACGTTGACATTCAACAACAGGAGGAGAGGGTGGCTTTAAATCAGATCCTAGTTTTTACAGCGGCCTTTCGTTTTGATTTCGTCCGCACCTGTGGCCACCCAACTCAAGGTCCTCAGATGTAGCCATAGTGTCATTTTCATGGATAACGGCCGCTCCCAGGGGACTCTAAATAGGTACTCTATGAAAAAATGTTATGAATCAAAAGTTTCAAGTTTTAAAAATCACTCGGTATTCTCACTCATACATCACTCCT
>NC_046659.1:24630132-24643421 GCF_010883055.1 Belonocnema kinseyi | reverse complement strand
ACAGGGTGATTTTTTTAACTTGATTTTTTCATAGAGTATGCAACCCCGCATACACTCCTATGAGAATAGCATTAGCGTGTAAGACGGGTTGCATAGTTCTTGGTAAGCCCCAGCGTGTCTACCCTGTATATGTATGTTTGATTAAATATATCACTTTTAATTGTTATGAACAATTAAATTGTTAACTTCTGATTAACTCTTGCCACATAGTTATTATATATTAAGAACTATAATTAAACCTATATTATTTTTAGGAATATGTGTAAAAGAGTTTTACAAGGAAAATATACTTTCAAAGTAACTTTAGGCTAAGGAGATTATGTCTATCCACAGTAATAATAAACAATAACATAATAGCAACAAAAACCAACCGAATTTTTAACAATCTGTGTTTCATTTATTTGTTTATGATAATACAAAAGATTTTTTATTCATTTGCATGTACAGGCATACTTATTAGAAAAAGGAACGAAATAAGAAAAAGGAAATTTGAAATTAATGAAACTCTAGCATATAAAAATATTAATTTTTCCTTCAGTTCAGCATATAAATTGAAAATCTATTCTTATATTCGATCGAGCAGCAGAAAATAAAGAAATCTAACTGACTGACTCGTAGAGGGGTGCTATTGATTTCGGTTGCCTGGACGGCTCAGAAGCAGAAACTCGAAGGGGTCTGTGTAATCCGCCTAACATGTATTTTCCTCTAAAATTCGTACGATTTTTGTTAATATCCTGCATACTTTGTGTCGGTAAGAATAAATCTCAAATCACTAAATATATATGGAATAGATGTAAGTTTCGAAAAGTCTGAATATTTAAGGAAATGTCGGCATTCGTAGGATTGTGCTCAGAAGATGAAGAGAGGCTGGTACGAGATCTCTTTCGAGGATACAATAAATTAATCCGGCCTGTCAAAAACATGACAGAAAATGTTCTCGTTAAATTTGGTCTTGCATTTGTGCAACTTATCAATGTGGTAAGTAAATTTTAGAAACGTATTAGAGTAGCTAGTTTCTAAGATTGCAAATAAGAAAACGATGGTCCTGTTTGAATACAACTTTTTTCTAAATGCGAAAAAATCATACTTTTTTTTTTATTAAATTCAAATTTATTAGTTGTGTTTATGTATGTAATTATTTGTATATTTATTATTACAAATTATTAGTTGAAAAATTGTTTGAATGAAATTTTTAGATCTCTGTGAAGCTTTTTATCGATTAATTTTTTTTTTTTTTGAAACAACCTTTCTCTAGAAAAAAAACAAAAAGTGTGATAAAGATCAAATCAATTATTTTAGATATTTTTAAATATCAGTAGGAATGTTTAATTAAACATACTAGTGAACTTCAGCAAAAATATAAATTACTATTTTCGACACGTAAAAACTCTAACTGGATAGTTTTTGTTTTTCATCGAAAATTTCGCAAAATTGAATTTAAGAAAATAAAATATAATTTTTTTCTATTCCTGGTTCAAATATTTTCTTCAAACAAGTACGAAAAACCAGAACAAATTTTATAGAAAAATATAAATAAATACTATAAATGACAGGATATTAGAACATTCATCTATCATTTAGACACATTTTGTACTTATTTGGATTACATTATCATAACTTCCGATGGAAGATATTACCTTTTTGTGAATCTAGAACTATACCGTCAACTTGGACGAATCACTACCTCGGGCTGATTTGCTACAATAGTTTTCACAAAATCTTAACTAACATTGCTAAAAATGTTAACATCTCACATCGATCACAAGTTAGACTACCCAAAGTTTCATATGTATCTCGTAAAGAAGGAATTCTAATATAACGAAACTACTGGCAATTAAATTTAGAACTATTCCGTCAACCCAGGCGCCGATCCAGAGAAGAACTTGGGAGGGAGTCATACTTAACCTTCCCTTCCACTCTCGAAGGGGCGGTTTATAATAATTTTATACTTATTTCTTTGCTTTGAATTTTAATTATGAATTATATAAATATATTAATTATGAATGTTTTAAATATAATTAACAAACGTTTATCTAAAAAAAATAAAAAATAAATAAAACGTATGTATAGTAAAATTTGATCATGATTTCAAAACGATTTTTATTTTTTATTTTATTAAACTAAGAAATTATTTTCTTAAATTTCAATACAATTATCAGGGTGTTAAATATTTTTTCTTTTAATTTTATAAACGCTGAAGTTCAAATTGAAACATTGAACGTGGAACTATTTTGAATTTTTACCTTTTAAAATTAAAATTTTAAAAATGCTTTCATTCAAATTCTCAATAACTTACAAATGCACAATGGAAACTTTTCATAAATTCTAATTAAACAATTTTCAATTAAATGTAACATAAGTAACATATAACTGTAAACTGCAACATAAAATTTTTTAACTTTTATAAATTATACAGTTCAATGATTCGAAAATATACAAATCTACATAATTGTTTAACTCGTGGATATTGGGCTTCGGCAGATTTTTTCTTGTTTAAAAAAAATTATTGGTCTGAAGAAATCGTTTTGACAAATCGAAACTTGTATTATTTAAAAATGAATGTTATCATTTTCAATGCCCAAAGTTGAAGAATAAATCTACAAGCTTATGAATATTCAAAATTGTATCATTTTAAGCAATTTTAAAGTAGAAACAATAAAAATTGAAAGATTAAAATTTGTTATCAAACGCGTTTTAAATTAAGGTAAATCGACCATTACTGGGACAACATAAAGTATGTCCAATACTGGGACAATAATGAATGACGTTGAGTATCTTTTATATTCCAACATAAATCATAAAAGTAAATATTTTGTTGTATTTTTGAAGTTCTTTTGCATTTATTACCACAATTTATTTTCGTTCTAATACGTTATACATCTAGTAAAAAATAATAAAAAATACGCTTCCAAATCTGTAAATGACCTGCTGCCAAATTCGCCATTTTTTTAAACTTTCCGCATAACTCTTATAGCTGAGCTGATGACTTTCGGTGTGTTTTTAATTAAACTTCGCAGTATCGTGTTAGTGACATACTAAAAAAATTATTTATAAGATCCTCACTTGCCGTTCAATTGATTATTTACTCTGAGAAAGTTGTTCACAGTAGTTTATTGAAACCTCCAATTCTAACGTCAAATTTTGCCAACTGCTTAGGTAAGTAATTTTATAGTAACTCATAAATTTAATTTTTCAATCAAAATTAGTAAATATGCATTAGAACTTGATGTTAAATATTATAAATATTTATGAGATTAATACTATCCACTTAATTTTTTAAATAAATTAAGTAAATTAACTTTTCTGTTAAAAATTTATATTTTAGAATTATAAACATAACTGTTTCGAAGAAAACTCGTCTTTTCAAATTAAAAATTCAATAGTTTGTTTGACAGTTTTTTTCTTTCTTGACTCAAAAAGCTTTTTTTTAATAATATTTGCTTTTTTGTTGCTGAAAATTCGTCTTTTTGGTTCTAAAATTTATCTTTTTATTTATAAATTTCATCTTTCGTGAGCAAAAATGCAACTGCGATTGAAAATTAATCTGTTTAGGTTGAGACTTCAACAGTTTTATTAAAAAGTCGTTTCTTCAATTAATTCAACTGGTTTTAATTTGTAATTAAAATCTTGTTTGGTGAAGTATCAACTATTATATTTTTTGATCAGAATTCACCTGTTTTAGTTAACCTAATACTTCAATTTTCTAACAAATTGTTGAATTTAAAAATAATAAAGACTAATTTTCTACCAAAAAGATGAGGTTTAATCAAAAAATATAATCGCTCACATTGCAAACAGAAAATGTTTTAATTAGAAACTAAAAACAATTAAATTCATTGCAAAAAATTAATTCATTAAAAAAAAAAATTCACAAAGTAGTTCGACTTGTAACCACAACAGATACAGTTTTTATCCACAGATATGATTTGTCAACCAACTAAGATTTTTAATTAAAAAAAGAAAAAATATTTCAACAAAACAGTTGCATCTTTGCTGAAAAATATGAAATTTATAATGAAAAAGATAAATTTACGATCCAAAAAGATGAATTTTCAACGAAATAGTTGAAATATTAATCAAAAAGATTTTTCAGTCAATGAGATTTTCAAATAAATAGTGTATATATATATTTATATATTTATTAATTTGTTTTGGCATATGTCTGTACTAATGAAGTGTCGGTAGGTACTTATTTCATAGTTTTGATAATATGTAAAATCTTAAGTAACATTGTGTATTTCCTGTAGGAGAGAAATTTTGCATTATTTCGCTCTTTATTATTGAGCTATGAATACGCTAACCGGATTTTACTTATCTTTCGCAGGAATTGCTATAATTTTACAACATCCTCCCGCGTGTACGCATTTGTAGTCCTCAATATTACCTCTAGATCAGTTAAACTTTAATCTTCTAATGCAAATATTGAGCTTCTTACTTCGAGGTAGGCAGGACACTCAACCAATAGATGGTGCAGGTTTCCTTGTTCGGATTGATTACAAAATGTACAGTATTCTTCTGTATCAAATTCAACGTATCTCTTTACCCCTCTTGAATTTCATTTACTACTTGCTGGATTTGCATGAACCAGTTATATTTGATCTTTATCGATTTTTGTTGCGCTAGCATAACTAATCTATTCAAACAAATTTTAGGCAACCTAGAATTATCCATCCTTTATAATTTCTCCAGACAGTTTAAGGATCTCTTCAAGGCCTCACTAGATGAAGGAGGATCTCCTATTTCCGTTCTTATGGCTTAGCTTAGACAGAATTTTGGCAGGCCCAGAACTCTTTTGTAGAACATGGTCTGGACAGTATCTATCTGATCTGAATGCCTCATTCCCCAGATTTCTACACCGTAGAACAGGACACTTGTAACTAATGTACGAAATAGAGTTTCTTTCGTTTCCCAGGAATCCAATTTGGTGCGCCATAGAATTTTTAATACCGATTCTGTCGCAACATTGACCGAGGATTTTGCTATTTCTACTGTTTTAGAAGGGAGACCCGAACTCGAGAAAGTCTAGCCCAGATAACAAAATTCCCTTGCCACTGCGATTGGATTTTCACCGTAGATGAAGGTGCAGCTTTCCTCCTTAAGCTTTCCCTTGTGGAAAATTACTATCTTAGGTTTTTTTCATTTACTTTAAGTGTGTTAATTTCACAAAAGTTCATTAAACATTTGATTTTCTTTCGCATATCGACTGGTGATTCTAAAAACATAACTAAGCCGTCACCGTAAGCAATAGTCAGAAGGTCGTGTTCCGAGTCAATCGAAAAACCATCGCATCCATTCTCCCTGAAAAAGTCCTCAAAGTGATGGAGGAATAAAGCATATGCCTGCCGGAAATAGTCATACCATTTCTATGGACTTATAGGGTTATTTGAGTTCGTGCGTGGTCGAAATTAATAGACTGTTAACCAAAAAGTTTTCGTATTACGACATGATCGAATTGAACTGGTAAATGATTAACCGTATGACTTGCGTTTTGCTTCAAAATATTTTTCATAATTCTTTTTTGCCTCTTTATATTTTTTTAAATCTAGCTCAATTTTGAATTCAGTCTTAAGGCCATGTGACGAGAGGGTCACGTGACCAAACCTGGTCTTCAATTATTCTTTCCCAACTTACGTCCAAAAGAAATGAGGTATCGCTCTGAAAGTTTGGGAAATGAAAGAGGAGGTAATAAAGTCCATGTCTCTGCTTTGTTCCTGTGGAAATTTTAATAAAAAATTTTTTCTTAAAGAAAATACCAATGAAAGTTTTCTTTCCCAACTTACGTCCACACAAAATGAGATATCGTGTTAAAAATTTGGCACGATAACTAGAAGGCATGCAAGAATGTGTCTCTGGTCCTAAATAATTAGAATAGTGAAAAAAGTTTTTTTTAATTACTATTTTGGAGAAATACCAACCGTGCTGTCTTCAAACCCTTCAAGCAATTTGCAATTTTATCAATGGGCTAGTTATAATGCTTATATTTAGCAAAGTGGGGCAAAACAACAAAAATTTCTCATGAACATTATGCTCAAATAATGCAAAAACTAATGTTTGCACTTGAAATGCAAATAAACATATTTGGTCTGACATACGTATCAGTCTGGTATCAGATGTGTCAAAGCAGCACTAGCGCAGCGAGTAGACAAAAGTCAAACTTCTGTTGCAAAACCTAAATGTGCCCGTCGATAATCATTATTTTGCATAAATAAACTTTTTTCTCCCTCCAACTCTTTGCAAGGCCACAAACATATTTTTCAATATGGGCGAAAATATATTGATCTTAGGGCTGATTTTATCAGTTGTTATACTTATCACATGGCCTTAACGCATTTTCTGAGACACCTCCTTACACACCGTTTACTACCTGCGCGATCCCCACCGAACCAGGGGTTTCGGTATGTCAGATTTTTAGGCTTATGACATGTTTCCCTCATATAAACTTTCGTAGCTTCTGTTCTAATGGATTCTATAAGCTTGGAATTCAAAACATCGACGTCAAGCTCCGGTGAGGCTTCCGAAGAAATATGACACATGCTCTGTGTATACTCATTTAATAATTTACTGTCCCATTTTATTTACACAAATTGATTTTCTACCATTTTTTCTCTAATAACCTCGAAATAAATACCTGTCTTTATAACTATCGGCATTTGATCAGAGTGTGTAACGATATGAAGTCCTTCAAAATCTTTAACAAGTTCCAGGAAGTGCCAGTGGCAGGCTGCAAGGTCAATTACACTGAATCTGCGGGTTGCGTGAGAAGTATAGTTACCTAGAACATCACCAGGAAATCTTCCATTTAAGATAGACAGCTTATTACAATCACAGAACTCTATCAATTTCCTACCAAATGTGTCAACTTTTGTATCCAGTAAATTTCTTGTACACAGAGCATGATCACCCTGCGCTAGAAATTGCTCTTTTAAGCCGACCGCTTCACCTACTCGAGAATTGAAATTATCCCCTACAAACACTGGTAGATGTGAATATCGCTCGAAGGCCTTACCTAGAGATAAATTTTAAGACCTCAATGACCCATCAATATCATTAGTTGGTTAGGAATAGGCTACAGTTACAATAAATTGGAAATTTGGATTGGAAATTTTTAGAATTAATGTTTCTGAATCATTTTCAAGAATTTCATGTTCGTATAAGTGACTTTTATACGCGACTATGAGACCCCTCCTCGCTCTACCCTTATAATTTTCTTTTGTAGTGTGCGATACAACTAAACTGTACTTATCCAACCAGGATGGTGAAGAAGTTGGGTCCTTTGAAATACAAGTCTCCATGAAGCACAGAATCTCCGTTTCCAGTACGTGCTGCATAAGATCCGAAGAGTTTTTGAAGCCGTATACATTCCAAAAATTGTACGTAGATAAGGGTCCTCTTGATTGCTTGCCTACCTAGTTTCTTCTTCAACATTCTGAGATAGTTTCCCATCCGTCTTGCCTTTCTTTGTTGTAAATTCCTCTACCTTCTGCTTTATATGTTTAGTTGTTTTCTGTTTTGTTGATTTGGGCGTTATTAGCAAATACGTGTTAATTGAGCGATCTGACTTTGAGTTCGCAGATTCTGAGCGAGGCCGTCCAGGACCCCTTCTATTTTGATTCTTAACAGTATCTTCAGCATTAATAAATTTGTTTTTTGTGTCTTCATGGAGAGAATTAGCCTCTTTCTTTTGTGGCTCCGGCTGTATGATAGCTTGAATTTCTTCCGATGTTATTGCTGAGTATCCTCTATACAACTTAAGTCCCTCCAATGTGGTCTCCTCGCCTTGCATTTTGATTATGTATCTTGCCTGTAAAAGTGACCTTTTTTCTTTCCTTTCTTCTGGTGATGCATCATTTTCTATCGCGAATTTCATTTTTCCAAAATTAAGCACTTTGTCGAAAAACGGTTGTTTCCATCATGGGGCAATTAACTTAATAAGGATTGGCCTATTTCTAGATGCAGAGAAATTACGCACCCTGTATACAGAAGCAATCACATGTTCTTTGATGTCAACACCAGCTGTGTTTACTATATTCAGTACCTTCCCGAGTAATTGATTTTTCGTTTCCTCCTTATCAGCAACCTTGATAACATTAAACTGAAGGACCTGACCGAACTTTCCATAATTTCGATTCTCTTATTCGTCACTTTTAGTTTTTCCTCAATGTCATCGAGTTTCTTTTTACCATGGATTGGGTAGACTTCATCTTCTCGACGTCTTTTCTCATATCCTCGTTCGTTTTTCTCAATGACCTGATGTCGTCTCGAATCTCTAGAAGCAGTGTTGTATGCTGATCGGCCATTTTGCAGCTCCAGTTATTGGGTCGGAGAAAAATTTGTCCACCAATATTGTCACATTACGATACCACAAAGTTCACTATGCACAACAGATATACAAAGCACTCAAGCATAAAAAAGAGCACAATTCCCGAGCCAAATTCACGAAATTCTCGGTGAAGTATAGGAGCGAGTGCAAACACGCCCTGTCGGCTCGGCTTCCAACACGACACTCCTTCAAACAAATAATAAAATTTTTAACCAAAAAAATAAATGAAATTGTTTGATGCTTTTTTAAATTTTTGTACTAATTTTAATTAAGATGAATTCAATATAAAAATTTACAACTAAACAGTTAAATTTGCAAGTAAATCGATCATAATCATCTTATTAATATTTATAATATTTAATATTAATCTACAATATTAAATGTTAATGCATACTTAATAATGTGATTAAAAATTAAATTTATAAGTTATTATTAAATTACTTATACCTAAGCAGTTGGAAAAATTTGAGTTTAGATTTGGAGGCTTTAACAAACTACGTTGAACAATTTCTTTAGAATAAATAATCAATTGAACGGCAAGCGTGGATTTTTAACAAAAAATTTTAATTCACAATTTTAAAATTGTGTTTATGTGGTTTAGCTTTTCGTAACTGTCCCAGCAATGGTCGGTTTACCTTAGAAGTTCAATTATTTTAATTTTTAGACGTTGGAAATGAATCATTGTTCAATTGTTATTTATGCAGAAAAATTTGTTTTGAAATCTTCTAAAACATTTTCTAAAAGTATATTTTATAATTAAAAATCAATTTGAATTTTTCAAGGAAGCTTAACAAAAAGTAGATTATTTCTGAGCCTTTTAAAATACCTAAAAAGCTACCAAATTTTATTTTAAAATCATTACAAATCTACATTCAACTTTTTATTTTTTGGAATTTTTACAGATTTTATATTATTTTTGAAAGTTTTTTAAAACTTCTAAATTTCTTTTGAAATGATTTGAATTTTTCCTAGAACTTTTAAAAAGTCCTGCAAAATTACAAAATTTCCTCAAATTCTTCCAGATTGTTTTTACAGTTTTAAAAATCATCTTTTAAAATCTTTTTAAATAGTTTCTTGAAATTAATTTTTCAAAATGAAATATTATTCAAATTTTTTGAGCAATATTAATAAACTATTTCATAATCTTGAAATCTTTCAAAATGCTTGAAAAGATTGAAAGATTTTTGTTTGTAACCTTAAAAAATCTACATTTTGTTTGAAATTTTTCGATGTCTTTTCAAGTTTCAAATTATTTTTGTACTTCTTTAAAACTTCTAAATGTCTCTTAAATTTATTCCAATTTTTCCAAATTTATAACTTTTCATCAAAATTTGCTCTTGTGTTGAAATGTTCTTAAATAAAAATTTAAGAAATTTAAATGAGAATAAAATAAAATTAAAAATTCTATTTAACTTCTAATAATCAAGTTAATCTGAAGGATTCCTGAAAATGAAGCCATGAATCTAGCGACAAAATTTAGACCACCAACATAAAATGTTCTTATTGAAATCTGAAAAAAATTCTTTTTCGTCCGTTTAATGCGTACACTTTAACTTCATTTTTCAAATATCATAAATATTATAACTTAAATCGAAAACTGTAATTTAAACTTCTGAGGAATTATAGCCATAAATTGTAACTACAATTTTTTTCGCTGTGTTTTTAAAAAAGGTTTTCAAAGCACCTTTTGCTTTGAAGATTACATTCTCATAACGAAACTCGCGCTTTCCGCTCTATAATTTGTGTCCAATTGAAAAACTTCATCAAGATAATTTGTAAATCTTGTTCAAATCTACTAAAAACAAAGCTTTAAACTTACGGAACTCTTGAAACAAAATTTCATATTTTTTAAAATTATGTAACTTTTGGAACTTTTGTCTAATTCAGAAATTTTATAAGAATAGTTACAATATAACTATATTTTATATCTAACATTTAACTGAACATTTTCAAAATTCTCAAAAGTATATAACTTAACCTTCATTTTTGGAACCTTAGGAAGTGTATTAAAGGCTGACTCGATTCGACAAATCCTTCAAAAGTTAGCTTGGCTATAACATTCAGGTAACTATACATACCGACATACAGACGGACATACAGACAGGCAACGATAAAATTGTATGATTTTCGGATTCTGTGAGTCCCGAAACGTAAACATCCGTTTAAAACGAGAAATAAAATATTTGGACGATTTCATTATACTATCATGAATGAGAATGTATAAATTAGTTTTCCCTTTGGACAAAAATAAAAAACAGGAGAGAAAAATGAGAAAGCAAACAAACAAATCCCCTTATTTCTCTTTTTTATTTCTTTCGTCTTTTTTATTTTTATTACTACCAAATAATAATACCAAAAACATTTGTAAAAAATAATCACCAACGTTTAGGCACTCATACAGTACCCTTATCAAGGCAAACAAATGTAGCAGGCAGGAACAGCACCGCAACCACGATGCCCCCTCCCTGACACCTAAAAATCAATACTTGAGAATTAAGTGAAAGTTCAAAAGATAAGCCAGCTATAAACAAACTTAAGATAGAAATGTCCTCCAATTTAAGTCAGCTAAATTAAAATTTAAGAAATTTACATGGCATTAAAATCTAATTTAAATTCCAATTTAACGCCCAATAATCAAGTGGTATTATTAATTTTTCGAAAAAAAAAATCATTTTTAATTTTTCCAGGAACCTTAAGACAATTTTTGCACTATCGTACAACCTTTTAAGATTCTTAAAAGCTTCAAAATTTTATTTAAACAATTTTAAGTATTTTTAGCTTTAAATCCTAATACTCGGCAGGTCCTCCCTGCATGCTCTGTCACGAATAATAGACTCCTGCGCGAGGTTAGAGAGAGCTTTTCAGTCATAGATTTTCCTCGAAAACGCTCCAAAATTGCGAATTCGGAAATAAGTAGGCTTCCGCGAGCATTACAGAGGCTTTCGCGATATCCTAAATCTCCCTCCGTGCTCTGTCAAACCAAGTTCGTGCCGACGATTTCACAGTATTGAGCAAGCACGTAGCGAGGTTTCAAAAAAATATTCAATGTTTCACAAGTGCTTGCTAAAGCCTCTTTAATGCTCGCGGAAGCCTACTTATTTTCGAATTCGCAATTTTCGAGGAAAATCGAGGACTGAAAAGCTCTCTCCAACCTCGCGCAGAACTCTATTTTTCGTGATAGAGCGTGCAGGGATGACTTGCCAAGAATTAGGATTTTGATTTGGGGAGCATTATCATTAAGGGTGTTGGTTCAATCCGACTTTGAATTTTTTTTTTTAATAGGTACGACACTGATTCCATATATATTTTTTCCGACGGATTTGTGAACGAAAGAAGAAAAACTTGTCGAATATTCGGATTTTTGCGAGATCCTCGGATCATTAAAATGTTAAAAAATCAAAAAATTTGTTGAGGAAATGATTATTTTTCCGGCAAATATGAATTTTGCGAAAGATAGAAACCAGCGGGTAGTAGACAGCAGCATTTAAAAGATTAGAATCGTTTGCTAATTTATTTTTTTACTCACAATTCTGAAATAATAGAAAAATTCTAGAGATTCACGGCTCTTCCAAAGGGCCAGGGACCAAAAAATCCGGGACACGTGTCTCATTATTTTTGAAGCAATATCGATTGATGATAGTCTCATCAAAAAGTCCATGTCCCAGAAGAGGTTTTTCCCTTTGAGAATGGTAGTCTTGACCCACGGTCAGTAACGAAGGGCGCGCCGATTACGCGTATAGAGTGAAGGTAACAGCTAGCCTGGTGGTTGATCACAAATACAGTTACAAAAACACAGACAGGGCATGTCAGTTCTCTCCGCTTTTTGCTCCATTTCGCAAAGTATTTCGCAAAATTTGGGGACACCATCTTAAAGACCTGGCCCTTTGGAAGAGCCGTGAATCACTAGAATCCTTCTATTATGTCAGAATTTTGAGTAAAAAAATAAATTACCAAACGATTCTAATCTTTTAAATGCTGCCGTCTGCTACCCGCTGGTTTATATCTTTCGCTAAATTCATATTTGTCGGGAAAATAATCATTTCCTCAACAAATTTCTTGATTTTTCAACATTTTATTGATCCGAGGATCTAGTAAGAGCCCGGATATTCGACAAGTTTTCCTTCTTTCGTTCACAAATCCTTCGGAAAAATATATGGAATCAGTACCGTATCTATAAAAAAATTCAAAATCGGACTGACACTTGTGTTGTATTCCATGCAGGCGAACATATTTTCGAATTTTTTTAATTCCTTTTAATCCGAGCTGTAAACAAACCTCTCATTGTTTTTTCAAATCCCATACTTACATGCTGTATTTTCCACAATTTTTCATTCTTTCATTTAATCCCTTCAATTCTTTTCATAATGTTGTATAAGGGAAACAAACTTGATTTATCTTTAAACATAATTATAAAAATATTCTTTGGCAATAATACAAATTATTTCTAATAACATAATTAATTTATATTTATAACTGATTTTTTTCTAAATCGATTAAAAGAACTTTCTTTTGCGTCTTCAAAGTGACATTATTCCTTTTCATTTTATTCTCTCTTTCGAATTCCTTCGTGTTTTAATTCCTCTCAAAACACACACACACACACACACACACACACACGCGCGCGCGCGCGCGCGCGCACGCACGCACACAATATGTATATATATACATGATTCAAAATTCTGCATTTTTCCCGCAAGTGTTTTAGCATATCTCGATACCTCTCTTTCTTTTCATTTTCCTTGGTTATGATGTTTTTGTCAGCTAGTGCCGAAAATTCGATAACGAACATGGTTCGCTTCTCGAAGTCAAGAAGAAACATGTCAGGCCTCAAGTGAGCAACAGAAACAATTGTCGAGAATATAAAGTTCCAGTATACCAGGTGTATACATATGAAACCGGTATTTTTTCAAGAAAAAAACACATTTATTTCAAGAGAATGATAACAAATATTTTATTCAAAGTATGCGCC
>NC_046659.1:24628289-24630032 GCF_010883055.1 Belonocnema kinseyi | reverse complement strand
ACCAAGAGAATGCTCTCCGTAAGCTTCGACAAGCATTCGATGAGATTCTATCGCCGATTTACCCAAATGGAAACAGAAAATTAATGCTCCCCGCAAATCGTTATTTAAAGGCACGTATTTCGACATTTTCAAGAGCGAAAAAAATCACGATGTCATATGAAACTTGAAATGTTTGGAATTGGATATTGTTGACAGATGACAATACGCCAATTAGCACAAATGGTAAGTTCCGACAGTGCCTACAAGTGTGCCTACTGGCCGCTAGATGGCAATACCGGTTTCATATGTATACACCTGGTATGCGGCACTTCCCATTCTCGACAATTGATTCAATTTCCCTAGGAGCATTTAGAGGAGCGATATTAAGGTTAATGCCTTGGGAGTGACAGAGATGGTAATAAAGGACTCTCAGTGCCGTATTGTGCCTTTGAATGTAGGTCGTTCTCGCGTGGGTTGGCTCACAAGACATTGACTGGTACTTCGAGTTTCTGTGGAAGATACCGTGCATCCTCTCATCGAGGAGCTGTTTACGAAAGTTTTTCTCTCTTGCTTTCTTAATCTCGGCTTCCAGGAGTGAGTACTCGAGATAGATAAGATTTGATGCATTATGCTCACCCTTAATACTGAAGTTAAGTCCGAGTGTTTCAGCAGCCTCCTCTGCTGCTTTGACCAGAAACGCTCCTTTGCCCACTTCTTCGTGATTCCTGACCATTTTAAGAAGAGGGCCTCTTCCATTTGCAACTCTATGTGCTGTACCCAGAATAATCCTGTTGTGAAGACGTTCAAGACTCAATATTCCGCGACCCCCTTGACGGCGTGAGATGTACAGTCGCGGAACGGAAGACTTAAGATGCATGCTTTTGTTCATGGGCATAACCTTTCTTGTCCCGTTATCAAAGGATCTGAGCTCGTTCTTCGTACATGGAACTATTCCAAATGAATAGAGTAGTACCGGGACGGCAAGCATGTTCGTTGCAGATACTTTTTTCCTCGCTGACAGTTCGAAAGATCAAATCTGTCGGATCAGACGTTTGTATCTGCCTCGGAGAGTATCCTTTATAGATGTCACATCCTGAATGCGGCTCTGTGGCACGCCCAGGTATGCATAAGTCTCTCCAGCGCAAAGGTGTCGTATGGCGCTTCTATCAACGAGCTCAGGATCTTCAGGAATTCCATTAAGTTTTCCTCACTTCAAATAAACCTTGGCGCATTTGCCTAACCCAAGTTCCATTTCAATTTCCTTAGTATATCGTTCGACAATCCCCAGAGCTAGATGCAGTTGCTCTCTGTTTTTAGCATAGATCTTAAGATCGTCCATGTAAAATACATGAGTGACCTTGTACTTTCGATCTGCAGGTTTGCCGCACAAGTACCCTTCGGAATGGCGAAGTGCTAGAGATAGTGGCAATAATGTAAGGCAAAAGAGGAGTGGGCTCATGGCGTCTCCCTTAAAGACACCTCTCTGAAAGGTGACCTTGTTAGTTGTTACACGATTTTTTCCAGATGAGATAGTAGTCTGATTTTCCAAAGCGGCATCAATCTCTCTATGCACCCAACTATTTGCGGATGAACCTTTAAGATTTCCAAAAGACAGATGATAAGTCTATGGGATATTGAATCGAAAGCTTTCCGATAATCAAGCCAGGCTATCGATAGGTCACGCTGGTAGAATGCTGCATCTTTGCAGACACATCTATCGATGAGCAGGTTCTCCCGACATCCGGCTACGCCTTTCTTTGAGCC
>NC_046659.1:24604837-24628189 GCF_010883055.1 Belonocnema kinseyi | reverse complement strand
GTCTATGCTGAACTTCGTAGACTTCTCTCCAAAATACTTCGACCTCCTCTGGTTTGGTTGGGTGTTCGACAGTAACTGGAGGGTCTTGGAAGAGTCGAGATGAGTCAGAGAGAAACTGTTGATTTTCGCTGACCTACCTCTCCCTTCGCTCTAGACTTCTCTTAGCGTCAGATAGTATCCGTATTCTCTCAACAATATGCTGTCTGATGGTCAGCAGCTTTGACTTGTTAAGTGTGTGATAACGGGTCTGGAGTTCGCGCGCGAACTTTCAAACCTTGGCGGTAAAATTCTTGCCAGATGTGATGTATTCAATCACACACTGAATGCGGGACGCGTACTGTCTTGCCCAGCCTATCTTTATGGCAAGTTGATGCATTCGTCTTTTGGTCTTATGATCAGCCGTTGGTTTTGTTTTACGGTTCGCATCGGCCAAAGCTCTCGCTGCATTATACACACAATAATTGATAGCCCAGAGGTTGGATTCTCCGGAAAAATGTCCACGAAGCTCGTTATCCATTTCAGCCAGATCTTTAGGCTTGAGAGAAACCTTGGTGTTGATGTTTCTCCGGGTCGTAAAGCATCGCTCTTCATCTATTGGATGTCTGCCCGCGGTGGTCTTAGTGTCGCCTCTCTTTCTCTGTTGCCGGCTTGTTCTAGCTGTGGTAGAGTAGGCGTTCCGTTTACATAGCCTCTTTTACGGAGTAGCTTAGCATGGTTTCGCAGACGTTGCTGTGAAAAGTGCGATAGCTCCGGATGTTACTCGCACCGCAGAGCATGCAGGCGTGCCATGTAACCCCGTTCAGGAGCCACACTCGCAACGTAGCACTCTAGCAAAACGTAATTCAGTCGCTCCGTCCACCCAAAGGTTGCGAGATCCCGCCGATGCATCGCATTGAATCCATTTTCATTGGCTCCCCCAGTTCTAGATTGGTCGGCATTGTTAGCCGACCCATTGTCGGAAGCCCTGCGCATTCTGTTGTTTTGAACCGCACTTACTACAACTATGTTTGGTGTTGTCATTGTTGTTCCCACGAGAAGCTAGGGGAAGGGGTTCGTCTATCCTTGTAGAGCCCCGCATGCAAGGATAAGTCTGCGTACTCTGAGAGGTCGCCCGGTATCCCAGAGTCATCGTTCTAGATACCTCACCCAGGTGCCATTCAGCTTTCGGCACGGTTTTTACACCTTCGCTTGGGGGTTAATTCCTTCGGGACCACCCCTGGACAGGGGACAGAGGACGCGTTCGGTGGCTTTGTCATAGGCCCTTCGGTTTGATTCTAGAGAAATCAAAACCGAACCGAATGGTAGCAGAGCGTGGTATATATATTTATAACCATCGGCGATCATATTATCGATAGTGGTTACAAGTAAAATGTGACGAACGTCGGTTTTTTGGAGAATAAGGTACAAATAACAATCATCGCTGACCGAATCGATTTGAAATAAGGCAGGGCCTTAAGCTTGAAATCGTACAATCTCTCGAGGGCGAAATATGTTGATTTTTTAGAGTAAATTTTACTTTTTTTATGTTTTCAAATTTTGAAGAGAATAATTATAAAGATTTTCTTAAAAATCCAACTTTTTTTATTTTTCTAAATATTTTTTTGAATTTCTACTAGTAAAAGAAAGGCATCTTAGCAGTATTATGCGGGCTAAACCATTTTTGAGGCCGGGAGAATTTTTATTGGCTAAAAATGTAGTTTTTGAATTTTTGTGTGAATTGTGAAAAATATCGAAAAAGAAAAAGAGGCGTTTTTCATTGAACTTTTTCAGACGTGCAAACATATATCTTAACATTTTTTCGTATCTATCATTGTTTCCAAGAAAAAGTAGAAAATTCGATTGTAACAAAAAATAATTCTTCTGGCTACAAAGGTTATTGAGCAAGCATCAAACTTATGAGATATCTTCATTATAAAAGTACAAGTTCAAAAAAATATTGACAACAAATTTAAAGGTGGGTTTTTTGAGGAAATCGATTTTCAATTTTTTTCAGAAAAACCGCTTCCATTTTGTTAATTTGGAACCTTTTATCAATTTTCCAGTGGATTTTGAAAGAAGACGATGAACGATATTAGAATGAAAGAGAAAATAATAAATATCCCAGTTAGGTCGAACTTTATAGAGTTTAAAGAAGAATATTCTGGTTTTTTGAAAAACAATGCACAAAATTCAAATACGCATAACTTTTTAGAAAAAATTCTATTTGAAAGTCAGAAAAATACGTATCGCCTTATTTCCTCTAAATACCAGCATATTTCGCTTTCGAGAGATTCTGCGATTTCGAGTCCCTGTCTGATTTGAAATGGATTCGGTCAGCCTGAATACTTTGTACGCTTGAAGGTGTCTTATAAAGAAGCAGTCGTGAAGCTTTTTAACAACAAGTTTATGAATACAATATTTTTTGAGATACTTACTCGTATTCCTTCTTCAATTCGATTCAATATTATTATTAATATTCCTTATTAATAAGCTTCGTATTTTAAAACCGTTAAACATTAAACAAATGCTTTGGCCGGGGGGCCAGGGACGCGAGGAATTTCGCTACCTTCGCACACTAGGGATTTGCAGCTACATTTTGTAGGACTGAGGTCTACAGATCTTATATTAAAGTACTTTTCAAACACTCGATACATCGAATCGAATTTTCATGACATTTTTCATCATGTTTTTCAGACTTTAGCTATAAATTTAAAAGACTTGAGGTATCTAGAACTTATAATTATGTGATCTCAAACTATCAATACCTCGAACGTGATATCTACGAAAGTTTTAAACGTTTTTTCATGAATTTCTTCATATAATAATATTTAAAAGAGTTCAAGATATTTTAAAAGTATTTAAGAGATTTTAAATAATTTTGAAGAATTTTTAAGGAATTTCAGTAGAATTAAAATGAGTTTTGAAGATTTTAAAGTAATTTTAAAATGTAAATAATGTTCTTGAATTCTTTAAAGTCTGTTAAATCTCTTGAAATATTTTTGAATTAATTTAAAATCTTCTTTAATTAAATAAAATATTCAATAATAATTTGTATTATTTCTAAAATTATTATATTATAAATATATTATTATAAGCTACGTAACATTTTTTATAGAATGGTTTGCAAAAATTTGCAGACGGTCCTGCATAGCTGTAGGGTATATTTCAGATTTTTTTTCTTTATACTTGAAGCTAGGTTAGCCACGAGGCTTTAGGCGTTAGGAATGCGAAACGTTTAGAGTTCGAACCCGTGATAAATAAAAATATTTATAGCGTGCGATTATAAATAGTGTAGTGATTTTGTAATACAATATAATTGTGTACTCGAGCATTTGACCAAATGTTAAAGTATAAAGTAATAACGCAAAATATTAAATTTTTTTTGGCAAAAAATTGGTTTCAAAACTTCTTCTAATAGACTGTATTTTAGCTACAAGTTTAGATTTTATAGAAGTATTTTACGTTTTTCGTATACCCTAACTTTCAATCGAGGTTACGTCAGCCCGGCCTTTAAATTTTATAGAACTTTGTAACCCAGTTCGTGAAAATATTTCAACGCAATGTAAAACAAAGACGATTCATATTTTTTCTGTGTATCTTTAGAAAATAATTTTCAACGAAATTATGGTAGGCGCAGCTGAGAGCCATGCTAATGGTTGATTTACCCCAACCAAATTTTCTCTGGCGCAGCTATTTTATGTTTAGAAATATCAATAAGAGCGTATGACTGAAGCAGTGATATTGCTTCAAGGATTATGGTATGGGTAAAATACGCCAACCGTGTCGCTGTAGCTAAGCGAGCAATATATTATGGTTGGAATAACCAGAATTATGCGTGTATCGTTGAAATATTTCTTTCACTGCAGTTGCGAAATCAAAGCGATATTGAAAAATATGATGCCTACATTTAATATCATTAATTGCAAACATTTCACGCAATCCCTGTAGCGAGGGATATTTAAAATCAAGCATATCAAGAATTTCACTTGATATTTCTTCAAATTCCCAGGAAAAAAGAACCGATAAAAATCGAGTAGGTTTAAATTGCGTATCTGTCATTTGCAGATTGAAAGAATGAAAATGCAATCGGTTGGCCATATTTTTAATCGGTCACCTGAGCGCGGTGCTTCAAATCTGCCATTCCACATTCGTTAAAATGCTTAGTGAATAGAGTTGAATGAGATTGACTAACCTGAAACAATTTTTATGGTTCAATATAAAATGGAGTTCTTAAAAGAGCACAACGAATAGTAAAAATATGATGCACATACAACAATTTTCAATAAGCGTGAATCTGCCAATTGTATGTCAACTCAGGTGATGTTTAACTGGGTAGAATATGCAGATTAAAATTTTAAAGAATTAATTCTTTCGAATAAGGAGTATGGAGTAACACATTTAATTAGGACAATTCTGATTAAATAAAAATTAAGAAATTCAACGTAAATAATATTGTTATATATTATAATTGATGCGACAGCTTATTTCTAAATGTAATGATTATTTAGTTGAGATTCTCTTTTAACAATGGTTTTCAAAAGATTTTTTTCTGCAAGAATTATAAGATTTATACTGAATTAAGCGTCAGTGACATTTAATATCTTCATCATACATGCGAATGGCTGCAGGGAGTTCACGTGTTCGAAGCGAACTCTGCAATTCTCTCATATATCCATTTTCATCATAAACATCCAAATGTTTAACAATTCGACACCCGCATTTTTTAAAGGTGATTTCTATAAAATAAAATGAGAGAAACAGTTCTTGTGCATTTAAGATTGATATCAGGTAAATGTGAAGTTTCATATAACCTACGGATTGTAACTTATTCATTTTTCACTTTCAGTGATAACGAGTATTTACAAACGTACATTAAACGAAAAAATTCAGCTTTTGATGTGTTAAATATATAAATACATTTTTAACATTCAGATGTGTGATGCAAATATGTGAAAAACAGTGTCCAAGAAATTATTAAAATGCATGAAAATAAATAGTGTATAAATGAAAGCCCATTTTACTAGGTTTTAATAAATAATTAAAATTATTTAAATTAAATTTGTTTTATTTAAATTAATATTTTTCTATCGGAACATCTTTGAACATCTTTTAAAACACTCTTCAGTACTACATGTATTAAAGAATACTGTAAATAGCCAGAATTTCAAGGTATTCCATGATGATTGCGCTCTGGCCAAATGTTTGTGGAATTATATTTTGGCGGAACGTTGTTCCACTTGCAGGGTGATTGGAAGAGAAAAGAATATGGTTTTTGATTGTATCATCACAGATTCGTAATATAGCCAATTCTTTGAAAACAAAATTTATCAACTGGTAACTTGAAGCCCTGCATATCCACCAAATACCCCATCTTGAATGAAACTAAACTATTTCTACTTGGTTACAGTAGTTTTATACTAACTTTTTCACCATATAACCTATTAGTTTATACTAAACTATACGATCATGACAAATTAAGCAATATGCCCATGTTTAAGCGGAAAAATGTTCTCTAGTTTGAAATTCCAAACGACCGTCAACTGCTCCGTATTGCAATGACTCATTTTGCTTAGAACAGTGAATAGGTAGCTTTAAAGTTTGTATACATTTCATAAAGAAGATCATACCGATTTCTATGAATATCAAGATTAAAATTACTATACGGGTAACACTATTCATTTAAAAGTAGTTTTACATTAGTCAAATTGCAATGATCGAAGTTGCTAGTCCTAGCGGACCAAAAAATGGATAAGTTATTTTACAGAGTATCCTTATAGTATCCACATAGTATCCCTTCCGTATCATGCAACAAAAACAAACAAAAACAGCAAGATCAACTTCTAAATTGGCGAAATTCGGATTCTATGTTAAAATTTCCATTAGAAGATCATGGAGTAATCGAAATAGTTTTTTTTTCAATGGTAAAATTTTTTAAAAATATTTAAGACCTAGAACGCCTATTGACTGCTACTTACAGATGATGCGTTGGAAGTGTAGCAGCCAACAGGCGTTATTCATCTTAATTTTTGTAAACATTTTACCGATATAGAAAAAACTATTGTGAATACTTCGTGACCTTCTAATGGGAATTTTAACGTAGAATCCAAATTTCACTCATTTAAAAGTTGATCTTGCTGTTCTTTTTAAGTTTCTGTTAAATGATACGGAAGCGATACTATGTGGATGCTATGAGGATACTCTGTAGTGTATCCTTTCCGTTCACTCGGTTCAATAGGGAGGGCTTCTAATAGTATTATCTTTTCACATCCAAGTATAAAAAATCACGGTTTTTCCAATTCTATTGATGTCTTTACAGTCCCAACGTGGTTTGAAGCAGTTGGAAGTAGAGGATATTCATACCGTTCCCAAGTTTGAAAACTGATTGGAATAGGTGGATCTTTTTCATTATATTTTAGCAACTGAGATTTTCGCGAATCTGACAGTCTAACGCTAGGCAATAACCACTCTATGTTATTAATTTCATTTTTATACTGCTTAACGGGGGCTGCTTGCAAGATAACATTTGCATCACTTTTGGATCTTGTCAAAAGAAGTTCATGTTTAGCGTTAACAATGATTTTGCGATAATCTTCAGCAAAACCAAATATCATGCTAAGAAGTATGGCTACATAAAAGTAAACAGTGGCGCTGGCTTGTGGTTGATTATTATCATTTATTTCAAGCCAACCAGTATTCTGTATGTAACGTGATTGCCAAGGATTTAGAGATACATAATTTTTCATGAGACTAATGTGACCAACATTTTTATTTTCATTAATTTCTATTGCATTGTTTTTATATCTTGCTTCTTCAAACAAATAACATATGGCATTAAAAACTAAAATTGTGTTTTTCACTGGAGCTCCATCAGTTCTTACTGTTCTTCCATGTACGTGAACTGAACTGTATCCTCATAGTATCCACATAGTATCCCTTCCGTATAATGTAAGAAAAATTCAAAAAACAGCAAGCTCAACTTTTAAATTGTCGAAATTCGGATTCTACGATTAAATTTCGATTAGGAGGTCACGGAATCATCGAAATAGTTCTTTTTAGCTACGGTGGAAAGTTTAAAAAAAAATATAAGACCTATAAAGCCTGTTGACTGCTGCTTACAGATGATGCGTTTGAAGTGTAGCAGTCAAAAGGCACGTCTTATACATTTTAAATCTTTTTACTCTTATAAAAAAAACTATTGTGATTACTCCGTGACCTTGTAATGGGAATTTTAACGCAGAAACCGAATGTCACCAATTTAACAGTTGATCTTGTTGTTTTTTTGAGGTTTTCTTGCATGATACGGAATATTTCGAAGGTAAGTACCAACGAAGTTACGATACTTGGACTATTATATTTGAATTTCTTATTATTCATGTAATTGAAGCTCTATATCGCAGAACTGCTTGCGCATTGATTTGTTTGTTATTGATTTGGTAGTAAAAAAATGAACGCACAGACATTTCTGCAATCTAGAGCCTCAATTATCTGTTATCATTTTTTTTCTTTCTCATCAGAAAAGGTATTAGATTTGTGTAAAATTTGATACCCCCCCTTCCAGTTTTTGTAAAATGTCCACGTTTTGGAATCTTCTGAAGCCGAAAAACAGGTTTGCGCGTATTTTTATCAGCGACCAGATTCTAAGTTTAGTTCCATTTTGTTACTGCTAGTTAAACAAAATAATTTTAATCCAACTGTTAACGTAATTTAATATATGTGACTCTGGAGAATCCTCGATCCAAGTAAAGTGGTAATCTAAGGTTGAACTTTCTAGAAGCTTCGAGAATTGCCTAGATCTTTCCAGAAGCTTCGAGAACTTTGGAGAATCCTCGATCGAAGCAAGGTGGTAATCTAAGGCCGAATTTTCTAGACGCTTCGTGAATCACCTGGATCTCTCTAGAAGCTTAGAGAACTCTGGAAAACCCCCCTCCACGAGCGCCATCTTTCGGCTAAAATATTCACTACATAGCTAGTAAAACAGTGGTGCCATCTGCCTGCTTCATCTTAAACTACATAGCTAGTAAAACAATGACAGGGGTTAACCTTACCGACCGAGCAGTTACCGATTGCTGGGAACCACGTAGCTGTTGTATAACCGGCATAGGTATACTACTACAATCAATAATGTAAATTCAGATATCGACTTTTATTGAAATCTAGAGTTAGCGGTCTAAAGTTTAGTCTAACATAATTTTTTTCGATCAATAACGAAATGGAGCGAAACTTTCAACTTTCAACCTATAACTTTCAACCTATAACGCCTGCTGATTCTACCTGCGGATGATTTGTTTCAAGTGTAGCAGCCAACAGGCGTTATACATCTTAATTTTTGTAAACTTTTTACCGCTATAGAAAAAACTATTGCAAATACTCCGTGACCTTCTAATGGAAATTTTAACGTAGAATCCAAATGTCACTAATTTAAAAGTTGATCTTGCTGTTTTTTAAAGTTTTGTCAAATGATACGGAAGCGATACTACGTGGATACCATTTTTGGATATTTTTTTAAAAAGAAAAAGCTGTTTTTATAAGTTTTACATGACAAGAAGAAGCAGTGAGAAACATTATTTTTATGTTTGCTACAAGGGGACCATTAAAAATTTATGAACACAAATTTTTCTCACCAAATAAATACCCATAGGGACGCAATCCCATCGTTGTCTCATTTATTTTTTTTATATCCTAAAACTTCAATGTGCTAATTTATTTACTTTAAGCATAAAAGGGCGAACAAGAAATAAATTACAGGATCAAATTTTGTCTACCACATAGAATACCATTTTCCTTTAAAATAAAAATCTAGTTTTTTAAGCCAATGAAGTAAATCCAAAAATAGTAAGGGTGTATTTTTGAAACAATTTTTTCAAATAATAATTTTGCTTGGCCAATAATGATATTTTTTTAATATAGTTCTGAGATACTGCAGACAAAAAATTAATTTAAAAATTTTGGTTTTCGTACTTTCGGGTTTAATTCATTCCAACGGAAGATTGTATTCTCTGAAAACTGAGACATTTTTAATTCTAAGCTTTGTGCTTTGTACTTGATGATGTTGACCTCCACTTGCAATATTTTCATCGCCTCCTTCTCCACCAGATTCGGATTTTGAGTGTCCTCGCGCAATTTCATCTTCGTGAATTTTTAAATCTGTTTCAGGGTTTACTCTGGTGGCATTCCTGTCCCCCCCCCCTGCTACCGTTTCTTTAAGGAATTCCAATGCCTCTGTTTAGCTGATCGTAAAACTTCGGTCTTGTCACATTTGAAAGTGCTGAGATTTTTCGGTCCAGGAAATTGAAGAAACTTCTGTACGACTCCTGCAAAAATAGTCAAAATATGTAAAACGTTGTTTGACAAGCGCGAATAGCATAAGCATCTGTGGCAGACCGAAGGAACCGAATGGAGCCTCTACAAAGTACCCGCAAAGAGCCCATTCGGTTTCTTTTTAAAAAACTCGAAAAAACAGCAAAATCAACTTTTAAATTGTTGAAATTCGGATTCTACGTTAAAATTCTCTATAGAACGTCACGGAATAATCGCAATAGTTTTTTTGCAACGGTAAAAAGTTAAAAAAAATATAAGACGCATAACGCTTGTTGACTGTTACGCTTCCAACGCGTCGCCTATAAGTAGCAGTGAATACGTAGAATCTGAATTTCTACAATTTAAAAATTGATTTTGCTGTTTATTCGAGTTTTTTAAAAAGGAAGCGAATGAGGTCTTTACGGATACTTTGTAGAGGCTCAATTCGGTTCGTTCGGTCCGCCAGGGATGTTTTGAAAAGACCCTTCCTTGAAATAAATAATTAAACATCGTGTTTTTCAATACGTTCTCTCCTTTTAGCTACTTTTTGTTGCAAAAACGTCTCTTTCTTATTATCAAGCTTATGTTTTATTATCATGATCTATGTATGAACATAAATTTCATACGTATGTTCCTATTTCCTATTGACAAAATTTGTGAGAAAATTCTGGTGTTATTTTCCGAGGAGCAAAACTTAATGAAGTGCGGGAGGATTTTCAAATTCTTAGAGGATATCTACGTTGGTTAATTGACGTTAATTTCCTTGTCCATGAATAAAACAAGGTTTTTTTCTATGTTTAAATTTTTTGGTTAAGTATAAGTTCATATTAATTCGCATTCATATTCTTCAAATCCCACCCTTTTACAATTATTTTAAACCGCGGAATAATAACATTTTTACACTTATTTAAAGTATTTGAGGATTACTTACCAGCTCAAGAGTCGTATTTTTAAAAAATGTTGGTGATTATAAAAAATAACATTTGAATCAAAATCACGGTATACGACCATGTTCAAAACTGAATTGGCAAAAACACTTCGAATAAAAGTGCCTGGAAAAAAGCGACGCGAATTGCAACTTTCACGATCTTCTATCAGATCGACTGCCCCGAGAGGAATGACTACGCATGCGCTGACAAGTTACAAGGAACATATTTTTGAAATAGCATGCACTTTTTAAATTATATAACAAGTTATTACTTCTGTGCTGGAAATTACGATAGAATATAGATTGATTAAAAATCACTAGATTACAGTATTTTATACAGAAAATGAAGTTTAATATATAAATTATATGGGAAAAAAATCTACAAAACAATGTTTCTGAATAAAAAATGAACTTAAATAAAATTATAAAAGTATTTATGCGACCTAAAGTTCTCTTAGGGGTCATTCAAGTATTACCTAAGCATTTTGAGAGGGGAAGGGGGGAGGTTTGCGCAGGTCGTTATTGTTGTGTATTCCTAATACAAAAATATTATTACACGGGTGGGAGTTCAAGAATTGAGAAAATTATTCTTGCGTAAATCTTGATCGGCCTCTTACATAAGAACTATTTCTTTAAAATTAATATATGATAGGTTTCATGAAATTATTAAATCAAAATTAATTTTCGTACTTAAATTGGAAAAATTTGAATATTACCTTCCTAATAAAAGTGTTTCTAACCTCAAACCCTGCTGTGATGAAAAAAACCTTCCCATAGTTTATCATATCCCTGGCGGAACGAAGGATCCGAAAGGAGCCGCTGCAATGTGCCCTTAAAGACCTTACTAAGTCCCCCTTCGGTTCCTTCTGAAAAAACTAACAAGGAAATAGGGATTTTTTTCAAATTCTATACAAATTATTGATGAGAATTATTATGTTTGACTTTATAAATTAGGACAATCACTACGACATAGTAAGAATGTGATTCCAAATCGAAAAAAGTTTTTTTCAATTTATTTCTTATTGAAAAATATATTTTTTAAGTTATGCTCTCACACAAAATCTGCGAGTGAGAACACATAATGTCGTTAGCTGTGCTGCACGTCCTGCACACCCTGTGTGCTCACCTTGACCAAACATTCGTCATCTTCAGCTTGTGCGGACCAGTGCTTGCGTTCTTGGCGACACATTGTGCTCATACGTCGTGCAGCAACCGCGTGCCCTCACACATTGTTATCTGAGTCTATTCTAATTGCTGTAATATTTTGTAATTGACTTGTCTTCTTTAAATTATGTCCATCAGAGTTCGACTCAATGTGTACCTAAAGGTAAAAATGATGTTATTGATTAAACAAAATGTCGAAGTGGACAAAGCGAAAAATAGATTCTTTATAAATAGGCTCGATTAAAATTGGCTTTCTTTTAAACACTATCTAAGCCTCCGATTGAGATATGATAAAATGTTTTTTCATAACAATTGCATCGAAAGTTCGACCTTCATTGCCGCTTGAGTGGGCCGAAATGTATGTTTTCAACTATAGACTAGAATGTTAATATTCGTCAGAAATCGTTGCCTTTCGTACTACACATAGAGAAATTTAAAGGAATAATTGACGGAAGCACGTGATTTTAGAGCTACAGTTTTTACGTGCTTTAAAGTTTTGAAGTATATAATCTAAAAGCATAGAATTCGAGACCTAAGCTCAAAAGGAAGCGGCCAAAAATTCTTTTTACGAACGTTAACACAGCGGACTTTATTCGGACACGACTTAGTTAAAGCGGTTCTTCGTTAAGGAATATTTTTTAGTGAGATAAAAGACGTGACTTAATCAAAAAGGTTCGTACTTTGTGGCTCGAATTGACAATAGGACTGCTTGATACGTAAATACAATTAACAGGGATGCTCCTGGGGTTTATATACGGTTGGGCTTTGAAAAAGTCACGTACGATTAACATTTGTGAGCACGTTTGGGTCACTTTTGTGAGACAAGTCGTTGCCTCTCTCGCTTTAAACTAAGTTCGATGGGCGTTTGATCCACTCATATTCTCAAACTAGCCCTTAAGCAAGTTCTCTGCAAGTAACGCCTAGGCTCGGGGCGTCAATTCTACTCCTAACGTGTCTTAGAAATAAAGTGCTAAAACTCTAATCCATGTGTTTAGTTCTACGGCGTCCAAGCACCCAGAATATTATAATGATTGAATATTAATTGATTGGTGTAAGTGGAAGATCATAAGTGATCAAATAATGCACTTAGACTGCATCCTGATAAATGTAAGTACTTTAGACCCGAACTTGAGTACTTGTCATGAATTTCAAGAAACCCAGTAACGCCACAGAACTACAATGTTTTTTAGGACTTGCCGGTTATAACCGGAAGTTCATTAAAGATTTTTCAAGCAAGGCAAAACCCCTAACGGCACTAACAAAAAGCAAAGTAATTTTTCGTTGGACGCAAGACTGTAAAGAAGGCTTCCAGATCCTTAAAAAAGAATTGTGTTCATCTCCAGTCTTGCAGTATCCTGACTACAAGAAAGAGTTTATATTAACTAAAGATGCTTCATATATGGATCTAGGTGCTGTTTTGTCACAAGACGAACACCCAGTCTGTCACATCTCCAAGGTACTTAATCAGGCTAAAGAAGATTACAGTACCGCTGAAAAAGAGCACTTAGCTATCGTATGGCCAGTAAAGCGCCTGAGACAGTACTTCTGTGGACGAAAGTTCAATGTTCAAAACAGAACATTAGGCCCTGACTTGGCTATTTAACGTTAAAGATCCTTTCTCGAAACTACTCAGGTTAAGGCATAAGCTCCATGAATATGTTCATGTGATTTAGTACTGCAAAGGGACAGATAATAAAGCAGCTGATGCTGTAGCTGCAAAAAAAACACCACCATTATTTCAATAAGATAACATTCTTCTATCTCTCTTAGACAAGATTAAATGGCTAACTCTTCTTGACGAAAAAAGTCAAATGTGCAAAAATCGAAAATTAACGAGAGAACGTTTGCATGCAGTAGATCCTCTCATAACTCTTATTGAAAAAGTGAAATTGAAAATAATGATACACTTAATCGAAAGCGAAAGACTCAAACTACGATTCCTCTTTTGCGAGAATGCCATGGGAGAGCTAACTAAAGAAGAAAGAGAAGCAATAATTCGTGAATATCATGGGATCACGGCTGCACTTCACTCTGGGGGAAACAAGTCGATACAGCGAGCAACAGAATTTGGTACGTGGAATAACATGGAAAAGGATATTATTAACTACGTAAAAAGATGCCCAATACGTGGAAGGCAAAAAATAACTCATGTTAGACCAAAGGCAGATGCAATGACACACGATACGCTTTTGGAGCTCAATGAAAACATAGCATTGGGTATTTGTGGCCCGTTACGCATCACACTAAAGCATCACCAGTACATTTTATCGTTACAGGAACACTTTACATATACCTCAAGCTCATGTCTCTGAAAGAGACAACATCTGAGTCAATTACACAGCCACACAAAAAAAAGTGTGCGGATCTGGTAACACGACACACGTATTCCTATGGATTTTGGGGCGCTCAATTCAAATTCACTATCAAAAATCACCCATCACATCATGGTTGAGCCATAACCTCAAAAAATAACGAAAAATCATGCACTGAGGCAAATAAATTTCAAAATAATGCCAGTGATGCAAATTTTCACTTCAAAAACATGTCGACAACTGTGAAGGATCAATCCTTGCCTGATATCAACATATTTAACATAACTTTACCCAACAGAACCTGACTTCACCTAACCTGAATTAACAGAAATTTCTTGAACTACACGTAAAGCTCTGGAAGCATATTTTCCCGGTATCAAATGTGTGCTACATCGAATGGGTCAACTCGAGCCTAACCTAGAAATAAATCTAACCTAGCCTTACCTAACCTAACCTCACGAAACACAATTAAACTGACAACAAAACCTGCCCTAACCTAAGCGATTACCCTGAAAAACCCCAGTATCAGCGTCTGGTCAGGGTGGGAAAGCGGGCTCTCCGATGTCGTCATCATGCAACCTTAGCTCTTCATCAATTGATCACTTGGTTGGTGTAGAGTCTCATACTACAAGGAAAAAACCGCGAGAATTTCTCAATCGCATGCCTGCAAGAATAGCTGAGATTCATTCTGTTACATTTGCAGTAAATATGAAGTGAGCAGTTTGCGAAAATCAATTGACGAGGAAGTGAAAAGTCTTTACGAAAAGTGTTTTGACCGTAAATTGCTGCACCAAGAAAAAAAATGGGTTCCTCACGTCATTTGCAATTCCTGCAGACTTATGTTGTATTGTCTAAAAAATTCAAACAACGAAAAGTACCGCAAGTACTCTACACCAACCACATGGAAAAACCCGTTTTTGCAAAGGACTGCTACTTTTGCATGAATTCCGTCAAAGGGTTCAACGCCAAAAATAAGAATAACATTTCGTACATTAATGTGTGCACAGTCAGAAGAGAAATTGAAATCAATAAAAGTGCACGCCAGACTGATTTAAGCGCTTTAGAAGATGATAGAATGGAAGTTGAAAGTCAACGTCATGGAGACGGTAGTGAAACCAGTGATGGAACAGAAAATAGGTCTGATGATTCCGATGAAAATGACAAAAAAGATGACGAATATGGCGTGCATAAAATGAAATTGAAGGTTTCAATATTAGTGTCGCAACTAGAACTGAATGATTTTATTAGAGATTTTGAATTACCGAATGACGGCGCTGAATTTGCCGCTTCATTTCTAAAAAGAAGAAATCTTCTAGAGCCAAAGACAAAAGTTTCATTCTATCGCGACAGGGACAAGGAATTCAGAAAGTTTTTCGTTAAAGACGAAGAGACATCTGTAGTGTACTGCACTGACGTGAACGGACTACTGAACCACTTAAAGAAAAATGTGGACAGAGAAGAAGAATGGCGACTTTTCATTGATTCGTCAAAACGCAGCATTAAGGCTGTTTTACTGCATAACACGAATACTTACGCTCCTATCCCTATAGCTCACTCAACGGTCATCAAAGAAGAATATAACAATGTTAAAATGCTTCTTGAAAAAGTTAATTACACGAATCACAACTGGCAAATATGTAGTGATCTCAAAATCATAACAATGATATTAGGCCAACAATCGGGTTTCGCGAGAGAGCCATGCTTTATATGCCTGTGGTATAGCAGAGATCGAGCCAATCATTACAGCAAAAAACATTGGCCTTTAAGAGATTCATTCAAACCTGTTTCCCATAACATCATCAACCAAAGCCTCGTTGATCCAGAAAAAATTTTACTCCCACCCCTCCACATAAAGCTTGGGCTCATGAAGCAATTTGTCAAGGCGTTAGACAAAGATGGACAATGCTATAAGTATATATCCCCTAAATTCCCTAATGTTTCAGATGCTAAATTTAAAGGAGGAGTCTTTGATGGACCACAGATTCGAATATTGACAAGAGATACTAATTTCGTGAGCCACATGACGAAAATTGAAATGGACGCTTCGGAAAGTTTTAAATCAGTAAACGCAAATTTCCTCGGTAACAGAAAAAAATCCAGACTACGAGAATATTATTGCGAAAATGATGAGAAACTACAAAAAGTTAGGCTGCTTGATGAATTTAAAACTTCACTTTCTAGATTCCCATCTGGATAAGTTTCCAGAAAATGTTGGTGATTTCAGCGAAGAACAAGGGGAACGTTTTCAGCAAGACATAAAAGTGATCGAACAACGATATCAGGGTAGATGGGACGAGGTCATGATGGGCGATTTTTGGTGCATGTTGAAAAGGGAAACGAATGTAGGTCTTAAACGTAAGCGTAACCCTTTGCATCGTTCCTTCGAAGAAAAAAGGTCACGTTATAGCAAGCAGAAAATAGACTGAATTTTATTGTGTTACAATGGGAACACTCAAGTTAAGTTGTGTTGCGTTAAGCAAAATTTCGTTAGGTTCTGTTAGGTTAGATTCATTTGTAGGTTAAGATCGAGTTATCCTATTAAATATAGCACACATTTAAGACTGAGAACCGTACGCTTACATAGCTACACGTGTGGTTGAATTTCATTCGGCTAGGTTAGGTTAGGTCAGGTTTTGTTAGGTTAGGATAGGTTAAACCTCTATGTAGGTTAAGCCGAAGCTTAATGAAATGGTACCGCAAACATAACGGGACAACACAATCAGTTTAATTGTGTTTCGTGAGGTTAGGTTAGATTTCTTTCTAGGTTAGGCTCGAGTTGATCCATTCGATGTAGCACACATTTGCTACTGGGAAAATATGCTTCCAGAGCTTTATGTGTAGTTCAATACATTTCTGTTAATTCAGGTTAGGTGAGGTCAGGTTCTGTTGGGTAAAGTTATGTTAAATAAGTTGATATCAGGCTAGGGTTGATCCTTCACAGTTGTCGACATGTTTTTGAAGTGAAAATTTGCATCACTGGCATTATTTTGAAATTTATTTGCCTCAGTGCATGATTTTTCGTCATTTTTTGAGGTTATGGCTCAACCATGACGTGATGGGTGATTTTTTAAACCGAATTTGAATTCAGCGTCCCAATATCCATAGGAATACGTGTGCCTTGTTAGAAGGGGCGCATGAAGTAATAAAAGATCATATCAAAACTGCAATGAAGAAAATGAGAATGATTGGGATGAAATTATAACGTTAATTAACATGGGTTATAACACTTCAGTACATGAGGGGACAGAATATGGACCGTATGAATTAACACTATGGAAAGAACGGAACGAGAAATACATCAGTAAAACTAATCGAAAAATTGAGAAACAAAAAGAAAATACAAGGAGATTCAAGATAAACATATAGTTATCTTCCAAAGCTTGTTTGATATCGGAGATATGGTTCTCAATTTTGATATTCGAAAAATATCAAAGTAAGTTGCAGATTGGCTAGGCCCTGCGGCAATAGTCGAAATTGGAAACAACAATAATTATATAATACTACTAGACAGTAAAAGAGTGCAGGTTCACGCTAATCAATTAAAATTATTTTACTAATGATTTGCAGATTGATGATAATGCTGCTGCTATACTGTCCGCTTTCGGAAAGGTAATATTTAAACTACTTGACGATGCCACCGTTTATGCAGAAGATATTGGTACCACTAAAATGTATCATGCCACTTGGCATTAATCCACTTGGCCAATCAAAATGCCAATCATATGTGTCAGGCATGTATTATTCAGTTTGAACTAAAGATACTAAAAATTTAAATCGATCTTCTCGGCGTTAATAAATGGATCTTCAACCAGGTCTTAGAAACTCGCCGCACCAACAGAGGACTTTTCAATTGTGTAGGTAGCATCTCTAAAACTCTCTATGGTACCTTAAAGGAAAAAGAGTTTGGGTATATTAATAACGAGTTAGAGAGACTTTACACAGATAATAAATTTCTCGCCACAAGCATATCCAATCAGACGAAAATGATTAAATCTGTTCTAAACTCAACTTCCCAAGACGTTCAGGTACTCAGCGAACACAGTAAAGCAAACGTAGAACTTTTAAATAAAATGATTAACCAAACAAACTCAAACACTCAAAGTATAATTATAAATAAAGAAATAACCATTTGCACATTATCATTGCATGAGCTGAGCGCTGACATAAAACTTCTGATCGATTTAATAAATGATTGGAACCATGGTATCATACATCCCCAGATGTTGATTCAAGGTGTATTTCTAAATGGTTTACATAATTTTGAACAACACAATAACGCGAAATATCAAATACAACTTAGAAAAGAGAATCTTCAGAATATTTTAGATATTTATCTAGGCAGTATAAGTAAACTATACTTACCAAGTCTACCATCTTATCCCTATACAAAAAAATTAGAGTACATTTCCAGCAGTAATTCTCGAATATAATTATATCCTACTTAATGATGAGAAGACTTTATATGTACTTAGCGACGATCAGAATATCAATACTTGTAAAAAAGACTAAACAAGATTTACGTAAGTAAAAGATTGCAGCTGATACTCTTGATTTCCGAAACCGATTCCTGTGAGAATTGAATCATTAGAAGTAGTATTAAAAACTTATTCATGAACATTGTAAGTTCTCCCCGTTAAGGGTAAATGAAATTGTGTTTATATAGTTAAAGCAAGAGAATTGGTATATTGTTATTCCCTGGAAGCCAACAACTATACATGTACTTTGCGAACATTCTCTTGAGCATGTTAGTTTAGTATCATTGAAAAAAATGACTAGTACAATAATTAAAATTAGTCCCTTAAAGAGCGAAATTTGAAAGTTTTCTGAATAAAAAATGCTATATTGAAGTGTCTCAAAAATTTTCAAGTATTACCAGAATGATGTTTTCTTAAAAGAAACATGGAATTCAACAACTTTCAGTTTGAAGATGGTTGAGGCTCACCATACGGCTTGGTATGACTCTGCCTTGATATTCTTAGCCGAGATTTCGTAATCGAAATACAAGTGCTTCGTTAGAGAAGTGGTTAGAGCGCGCGGTTAGGACACACTAATTTTGGTAGTTTAGGTAGAGTTTGAATCCTCGATGAGTGCGATTTTTCAAAGCGTTTATGCGTACGATCGTATGACTAATTAATACTGTGAGTGAATTATAAATTTTAATAATTTAAAACAATGAAGATTATATAATAATAATTCTAAAAATAATTTTTGTTCGTTAAGAAATAGTGTTCAATTGAGGCAATATATTCTTGAAGTGTGTCAAAAATGATTTCTGGAAAGTAAACTATGTTCTGCACTTGAATACACCTCTATATGAAGTAACACAATAAAGTTTTTGAATAATAAAATGTGATATTTTATCTAAGAAGACATTTTTTCAGATTAAGAAATTGTACGCTTGTTGCAAGCATACAGTAGCAAGTATTTATTTATTTGGTACACAATTTTATTCTATCGTCCCCATTCGTACCTGCGATTGCCTGGAATCAAGTAAAATTTACTTTTGATTATTATTATTAATATTATGGTTTGAGACCAACACAGCCCCTGACGCTTGGGTGATCCCGTTGCGTCCCGTTATAAGCCTTAATCATGGCCCTAAAGGCCTCTCCATAAGGAGAGGACCGCAGCCTCATTATTCTTTCCTCACAGACGGCAGAGGGGACCTTCTACAAGCCCTATCTTATGTCTGTGATACCGGAGATTGTCATCTCCTATAAACATTTCTGTTAGAACTTTGACTTCATTCCTCCTGAGCTTGAGTATTTCCTTCGCTCGATGAGGGTTCAGCTTTGAGCCCAAGAGTGTTTTAGCCTGTCTGCAGCCAGAGACCAAACCCCACTCATTCTGATGTTCTTCGGTCCGCCAACTGTTAATATCTTGAGTAAGTAGCCAACTGGAAATGCCTACAACTAGCTCAGGTCCAGTAAAATTTTCCTTTGCTGCTAGTTTTGCTAGCCTGTCCGATATCTCATTGCCCCTGATGCCACTGTGTCCCGGGATCCAGAGTAGAGTGTCTCGGTTTTCTGTTGCTAACTTATTCCGTGCCATAAAGCACACCCATACTAGTAGCGACGTGTTCGTTGTTCCATTCAGAGCCATGGTAGCAGCCCTGCTGTCTGCGCAGATGCGAATGTTTCTTTTATTGCTATACTCCATTGCCTTATAGGTGCGCTGGAGTAAGGCCATAATCTTAGATTGTGGGACTGCTGCGTAGGAACCCATCGCAATTGTGAAGCCCATTCCGTTCCTTCTACGATATAAACTTGTTCCAGCATTCTCCTTGTTCCTGGAGCCATCTGTAAACCAGCTATATCCATCACTGGGCAGGTATGCCTCACCGTTAGCCTATTGCTCTCTCGTGGATAGGCTTATTCGGTACTTCTTGTCGAAAGGGTTGCGACGAGTGGACATTTTGTCCCTTAGCATGCTCAGTGTCGGCTTCCTCGCGATGTCGATTGGGATCCGCATAACTGTCGAGATATTGTTATCGTTGACCATATTTAATCACTAGGGCGCCTTCGCAGCCGCGGCCTTTAAGGTGAGATTGAGGGGCTCCAAACCTATTGGTGCCCCCAGGGCCATCGTGAGTGTCGACTTCGAGGCACCAGTGATACCTCTGAGAATCAGTCCCCTGATCCTTTTCAGTCGGGACTTCACAGTAGACAGTTCAACCCCGCTCCACTAAACGACTGCCGCATAGGTTAGTTTGGGTCGCAGGATCGCTGTGTAAATCTATATAAGTGTTTATGGTTTCAAGACCCAGCTTTTCCTTATGGCTCTTCTACAGAGTCAAAGAGTCGCTACCAGCTTCTTGCACTTGTTTTCCAGGTGCTCGTTCCATGACAGCTTTTTATCCAGAATGACTCCTAGATATTTAGCTTGCCCTTTAGTTTCCAGTTTTTGTCCAACCAATTTCAATGTACTCGTGGTTACCCACTTGTAGCTTCTCGTGAATTCGTGAATACAACTGCATCGTCTTACTCGGATTGACTGATAATCCATTCCTCTTACATCATGAATCTATTATTCTTAGTGCTTGTTGCATTTCTCCGAAGAGCGCATCCAGATGCTGACCTCGCACGATAACCAGTATATCGTCCGTATAGCTTACAACGTGATGTCCCTGACTCGTAAGTAGATGAAGCACTTTATCCTCTACCAGGTACCATAGCAAGGGTGATGAAACACCTCCTTGCGGACATTCCGAGTCAACGGTTCCACATAAAGTAGTATCACCCTTATTAGTGATTAGATTCCTATTAGTCAACATATGGCAGGTCCATTCTACGACTGCAGTAGGCACACCGTGTGCGATCATGGCCGCCCTGATGACCTCTTCAGAGGTGTAGTTAAAGGCTCCTTCGATGTCCATGAAGGTTCCAATCGCGAGGCCTTTCTGCTTCAGTTGTCCTTCAATCAGGTTAACTGATGTGCTTAGGGCCGTCTTAGTCGAGTGATAAATAATGATCTCGCCAGCCCTGTCAGAGGACTGGATATATTCCATCTGGACCAGGAGACTTGTAAGGACTGAAGGACTTCAGGGCCCAACTGACCCTGGCTGGGGTAACAATCTCGTTAGCTAATGGCCGTTTCGGGCTCAGTTGGGCAGCAGGTGGCTTTGATTGCCTCGGAGGTGTCTTCCCCTCTTCTCCTATTTTTGTGAAGCCCGGAAAATGTGCCTTGTTCAGGTGAGCCAAGGTATCCCTGTCAGACTCTGAGTATCCCCCGCCGGGCAATTTAGAGTCCCGAGAATAGCATCCTGATTTCGAGAAAGCAGCATATCCAGTCTAGCCGCCTCTGCTCCTTTCTCGATATCAGTGCAAAAGTTGGTCCAGCTTTCATGCTTTGCCTTACGTATTGCAATCCTATATTCATACCTTATCGATGTAAATGAAGCCCATAGTTCCTTCGTTTTGGCAGAACTGGCACGTCTGAAAATCTCTCTGGTTTCCCCGCAAAGCTCTTTGAGTTTCACATTCCACTAGTGTGTCTATCCAGCCTTTCGGACTTTTAAAGGTCGACAATTATTTTCATAAGTAGATTTGATTGCTTTCGTCAAAATCTCGGCCGCCATCTTCAGGGTATCCACGTCTCTAATTGACCTGGGCACCCCTGAAAGTGCACTTCTTAGTTCTGTCGAAAACCGACCTCAGTCCATTCTTCTTGGATTTCTGACCCATTTAGGGCCGATGGCTACAGCGGATTCCAACACGAACTCTATCTGTGAGTGATCTGAGAGAGTTGTTTCATCTGAGACTCTCCACTTCTTGATGTTATCTGTGAAACTACCGGTGCAGAGACTGATGCCAATGACTTCCTTCCTGACCGAATTACGAAACGTCGGGGCGTCCCCGTATTAAGAATATCTAAGTCAGTGGTGATTAGGTATTCCAATAGGTAATTTCCTCTTGAGTTGATGTCCCTGCTGTCCCGAAAAGTATGGTGGAAGTTAGCATCGCATCCTAACAGAAGAGGAAGATGCCTTAGTTTGCAGTATTCCAACAGTGTACGTATCTCGTCTGGTTGATTGGTATCGCTGTAATATGGAAAGTATGCCGATCCCATGACTAGCCTTCCTATTCCTTTAAGATCCGTGCCTATCACCATCAGGTCTCTAGAACGTAGCTTATTAGCCTTATGTGAAAAAGGAATGTAACTGGTAAAAGGTGTCTGTCTATTGCCGTTTTTGTCATATGCGAACACTATAACTTTCGACAGAATTATCGGATTGAATTGCGCTTTAGCACTCTTTAGAAGGTTGTAAAAAAGGACAAATTTGTTATACAGCCATTTTCGATAAAATTAAAAAAAAAAACCAGAGCATTTGAAACAATTTTCAGATCATTTTTTCACGATTTAAGAATTTCATGCTTGGGATGCCTGTGGAGCAGGTTAACAATCGAGTTTTTTTACCCTAGCAAAGAAAGTGACAGATCAATGTAAAGGGCGATGTTTAACCCGGGTTGAATATTTTTGTATGAAATTTTTCGTACGCCATCTAAATATTATTCTGTGTTTTTCAAAGGAGCTGGTTTTTCGATGAAATGTTTATATTCTGTTTAATTATCATAAAAGAAAAGAACAATAGCAGTGCCGCTCATTATTATCTGTGTATTCATTTTCACTGCATGCTCATCAATCCTTGTCAAACTGCATGAGGCAGGAACCCTGGAGCGTGTCGAATAACCCGTAACGAATTATTCTTTAATTGTTAGAAATAACATTCAGGCATATTACAAAAACTGGAATTTGAAAGCACGGCTTGATTCAATTTTAATCACCAGAGTTAGTTTCTTCATGTGATTGAAAGAAAGTGAAAAAAAGATTCTTGAAAATTGGTTAATATTCGCAGTAATAATTGAAATGGTAACGTGCATAAAATAGTTTAGCTTTGCCGAAAAGTAGACTTGAATTGCAAAACATAAACATCAAAATAAGATTTTAACTTATTTATTTACATTTTGAACGTGTTACGTCTAGTTTGAATTTAGTATATTTTTGAAAATTTCCAAGAATGTACGATTTCAGAGAGGCTTGAAATTGTAGAAAAAACAAGTGGGCAGACCCTGACTTTCTTAATGTGTGCAGGGGTATGGTGGGGAGTGGCTTTCAAAACTAAACACTGTTATAACATTATTGAACTTTTGGATCACACATATTGTACACTTA
>NC_046659.1:24602724-24604737 GCF_010883055.1 Belonocnema kinseyi | reverse complement strand
CGAAGGGCCTATGACAAAGCCACCGAACGCGTCTTCGGGTTGCGGATACAGGGTCCCTGTACCAAGGGTTTCTGCTGACTATGGTTACAAAAATAAATAGGCAGTCTTGGACAATTGTCCAGGGGTGGTCCCGAAGGAATTAACCCCCAAGCGGAGGTGTGAAAACCGTGCCGAAAGCTGAATGGCACCTGGGTGAGGTGTCTAGAACGATGACACTGGGATACCAGGCGACCTCTCAGAGTAAGCAGCCTTATCCTTGCATGCGGGGCTCTACCAAAATGGACGAACCCCTTTCCCTAGCTTCTCGTGGGAACAACAATGACAACACCAAACATAGTTGTAGTAAGTGCGGTTCAAAACAACAGAACACGCAGGGCTCCCGACAATGGGTCGGCCAACAATGCCGACCAATCTAGAGCTGGGGGAGCCAATGAAAATGGATTCAATGCGATGGATCGGCCGGATCTCGTGACCTTTGGGTGGGCGGAGCGACTGAATCACGACTTGCTAGACTGCTACGATGCGAGTGTGGCCCGTGAACGGGGTTAAATGGCACGGCTGCATGTACTGTGGTGCGAGAAACACCCGGAGCTATCGCACTTTTCGCCGCAACGTCTGCGAAACCATGCTGAACTACTCCGTAAAAGGGGCTATGTAAGCGGAACGCCTACTCCACCACATCTAGAACAAGCCGACAACAAAGAAAGAGAGGCGACACTAAGACCAACCGCGGGCAGGCATCCAATAGATGAAGAGCAATGCTTTACGACCCGGAGAAACATCAACACCAAGTTTTCTCTCAAGCCTAAAGATCTGGCTGAAATGCATGACGAGCTTCGTGGACATTTTTCCGGTGAATCCGACCACTGGGCTATCAATTATTGTGTGTATAATGCAGCGAGAGCTTTGGCCGATGCGAATCGTAAAACAAAACCAACGGCTGATCATAAGACCAAAAGACGAATGCATCAACTTGCCATAAAGATAGGCTGGGCAAGACAGTACGCGTCCCGCATTCTGACGCTAAGAGAAGTCTAGAGCGGAGGGAGAGATGGGTAAGAGAAAATCAACAGTTTCCAGAGTCGTTGGTGGAAGGTCGCACAATACTCCTGCAGAAAATAGGCAACTTAGCTGACCCGAAGAACTACAGGCCAATAACTTGTCTGAACACGCTTTATAAGATATTCACAGCTATCCTAAATGATAGGAATGTTCGGGCAATTGAACCTGTGTGGCAAGAAATATATGAACAACGAGGCTCAAAGAAAGGTGTAGCCGGATGTCGGGAGAACCTGCTCATCGATAAATGTGTCTGCAAAGATGCAGCATTCTAACAGCGTGACCTATCGATGGCCTGGATTGATTATCGGAAAGCTTTCGATTCTACATACCATAGACTTATCATCTGTCTTTTGGAAATCTTAAAGGTTCATCCGCAAATAGTTGGGTGCATAGAGAGATTGATGCCGCTGGAGAGACTTATACATACCTGGGCGTGCCATAGAGCCACATTCAGGATGTGACATCTATAAAGGATACTCTCCGAAGCAGATACAAACGTCTCATCCGACAGATTTGGTCTTCCGAACTGTCAGCGAGGAACAAAGTATCTGCAACGAACATCCTTGCCGTCCCGGTACTACTCTATTCATTTGGAGTAGTTCCATGGACGAAGAACGAGCTCAGATCTCTTGATATCGGGACAAGAAAGGTTTTCCACATGAAAAAAAGCATGCATCTTAAGTCTTCCGTTCCGCGACTGTACATCTCACGCCGTCAAGGGGGTTGCGGAATATTGAGTCTTGAATGTCTTCACAACAGGATTATTCTGGGTACAGCACATAGAGTTGCAAATGGAAGAGACCCTCTTCTTAAAATGGCCAGGAATTACGAGGAAGTAGGCAAAGGAGTATTTCTGTACAAAGCAGCGGAGGAGGCTGCTGAAACACTCGGACTTGACTTCAGTATTAGGGGTGAACAAAATGCATCAAATCTAATCTATCTCGAGTACTC
>NC_046659.1:24586803-24602624 GCF_010883055.1 Belonocnema kinseyi | reverse complement strand
AGGGCGTGCCATGCACACCCCGAGCATTTAGCTCACATACTATCTAGTTGTCCAACACACGCGGGAACGACCTACATTCAAAGGCACAATGCGGCACTAGGATGCTCCTAGGGAAATTGAGTCAATTGTCGAGAATGGGAAGTGCCGTATATACTGGAACTTTATATTGTCGACAATTGTTTCTGTTGCTCACTCGAGGCCTGACATGGTTCTTCTTGACTTCGAGAAGCGAACCATGTTCGTTATCGAATTTTCGGAACCAGCTGACAAAAACATCATAGCCAAGGAGAATGAAAAGAAAGAGAGGTATCGAGACCTTATAAGGGAGTTGCAACGATTGTACCCGGAATATTCTGTTAAACTGATCGTCCTAATCGTCGGTGCACTTGGAGGTGCCAAGCTTTCACTTGCTAATAGCCTAAAAAGCATCCCTGCGCGTCAACAATATGCTAGAACACTTGCGGGAAAAATGCAGAAGGCGGTTGTCCTTGGGTCGCTCCGTGTTCCTGGGGTCCACGAGGCTTTTGCTGAATCGTCGTATTGATTCCTTTACAGACTGTAACCACCTATCTCACGATTGTAAGACGTGGTTATGGCTGAAATTTTACCGCGATTTCGCTGGAAACGAGTGCAATTTTTCAAATTAGCACGCGCTCCCGGCGAAATCCTGCGGTTGTCCTTATGACAAATTTTTAATTATATATATATATAATTATTTTTGAATTTATACTTCGATAAGGAGCAAGGTCAAAGATCAAGCTTCAAGCAAACGATCAAGATAGAATTTTTCACTTTTTGTCGCAAAAGGTAATATAAACAAAAAAATTCTGAAACAAAAGTTTGCATGTCTACAAAAAATCTATTAAAAATACCTCTTTTTCTTTTGTGACAATACGCTAAATTCGGATACGCACTTTTTGAACATTTAACTATTTTTTAGATCTAGAAACTTTTCAAATGTAAAAAGTAAAAGAAAGTAATGGAAAAGGATAGAAAATGATTAGTATAGCATGAAAGTCATGCAGCTCTTTCATCATTTAAGTATATTGTTAGATGCCGAACTATATAAAAAGCAACAAGAATTGACCATTTGATTAAATTTGTTTATTTTTGTGGTATTTTTGAGATGCTGAATGTAATACGTGTCGAATAGAAGTGAATCTTTTCCCCGCTCGGATCCTCAGGTACCCAGATGTGTCCTTCTCTCGTAAATTTTTTACAGCTTTCCTAAACTTTCCACGACCTTACTATTGGTACACTTGTACACTCCTAGATTTAAAAGCTAGCCATCACCTAAAGATTTTCTGAATCTAACAAGAAAGCTGAACAGTTTATCTTTGGAAAATTTGAAATATTAACCCTAGAACGACCCACGTATCTGGCTCATCCTCTAATCGTCTACAGGGGTTGAATGCTACCCCAAACTTGTACCGTGACTCAATGATTTATATTTTTAGTATAACAATTTTAAGGTAGGGCACTTTTTCGCTAATTGTCACCTAAACATTTTAACTTATAACGAAAAAATATCAAATTTCTACCGAAAGACATGATTTTTTAACTAAATATGATTTTTTATTAAAAATTACAAATATTTCAACCAAATTGTTAAATTTTCTATCATATTGCTATAATTTTTAACTAAAAAGTTGCATTTTTTCAAGAAAGACGTAATTTATAATTAAAATTATAAATTTTCGAACCAAAAACACGAATTTTGAACAAAATAGTTGAAATTTTAATCAAAATATATTTTTCAGTCAAGAACTTTTTCAACCAAATAATAAAATTTGTAATCAAAAAAGAATTAAAATTTGTTGAATACTTTTGACTAATTTTATTCAAAAATTAAATTTATTTGTAAATATTAAATTACTCACCTAACCATTTGGCAAAATTGGAGGTTAAAATTGGTGGTTTGAAACAACTACTTTGAACAACTTTTTTAGAATAAATAATCAATCGGATGGAAACTACAATCCATTCTTTCTTTTTAATGTATTCTGTAATTATGAATAAATTATGGCAATTTATTTTAATAAACCCCATTGGATTTCCCTTGTCCCAGTATTGGCTTCTTTGGAGTTCCTCTTAAGGATACACCCCAAAATTCCTGTTTCACTAATGGGTGATCTGACTACTTTAAAAAATATTCATTTATAATAATTAAATACAAAATTAATAATTGAGTGAAGATGCAATAGTCTTCATCAGTGTTACAATATAGAGACAGTGCATGACCTATTTAAACAATTTAGTGATATTAAATACTAGGTTATTGCTTTAGAGAATTAATGTAAATTAATCAAGACCTATGAGCTGAGGAGTGTTAATATTATAACTTATTAACTTTAGTTGATAAAGTTACATATATTGAAATTAACTTATATTGAAACTAAGGATTGATTGTTTTGATTCCGCCCACAGGACGAACATAACTAAAACTTTTTTTGTCAAAAAGCGTCAGAAGATTTTATTGTTGGTTCTGTTTAAATGTCGTCCCGTGGACGGTATGACAGCAGAACAGTATAAAGGCTACAAGTGAGAATAAAAGTTAGTACATAATGGTTACAATACGATAGCTTTGCGTTGGTGACGATTAGCGTGGTATATATGTAGCGTCTCAGTTGTGTTATAATAAGTAAGGAAGTTGGAAAGACACCAGTATGCATAGATTATATTATTACTTCCATTGCGTCGATGGTAGATGATGTAGTAAACACGTAGCGTCTAACTTATATTCGACTAATTAAAGATGTTGAAAAGAGAACACTGCAGAATATATTATTGCAATTGTATAAACGTGAACCTTATAATAACTAATTACTAAAATTGAATCAAAAATATCAACTATTACAAAACTAGTTGGTTGCATGGATGATGCTATTATATATAGCATGTAAAAAATGTCCATGAAGATTCGTTTGTAGTAGTGAGATTCTTTGGCTAAAATATTTACATTTTTTAAATCAAACCTGTGCTGATAATAGGTTGAATGCTTGTCAAGAGCAGTGAAAGTATCCATCCTATCGCATGCTCTTTTGTGTTCATTTACTCTTTGTTGAATGTAACGTTTAGTTTGACCTATGTAACATTTATCTTTTTTTTAAATTCTATAAGTTTGCGTATTACATGGTAAGACTATTGATTTATGCAAGTCTACTTCTTTGTTGTGAGCTTTATTTCTGTTATTGATTTCAGAAAGTAATATATTAACACGGTTATCAACTATTTTGTTAATTGGACTGATGGAAAAGCCATTGATTTTAAGAGTGTCTTTTACTCTTTTTAGGTTCTCTTCATGAAAAGACGGATATGCGAGGTTAGTCGCTCCGCCTACCAAATTGTTGACAATACTAGTTTTCTATGGCGGGTATGTGATGGATTTAAAATTTGTATATCTGCTCGACCATGTGTTCTCACAAAACCAGTTGGTATAAATTTGACCTTTTTTATTGATAAGTTGCACATCTCAAAAAATAAGACTTTTTCATGTTCATATTCTAAAGTAAATTTAATTCTGTTATTATATGTATTGAAAATATCTTTACATTCAAGAATTTGATCTCTAGGGAGACAAGATAAAAGGTCGTCTACACACCGGTAAACAAATACAGAAAAAAACGGTGGATTGTTATTGAAAAAATTTAAAAATCTTAATAAAAAATTCAAATGTTAATTCAATGAGAAGTTTTATGTTATTCCATCTATTCTTGACAGCTTTAAGTTAAAATAGAATATAATCAGGTTTGTGGATCTTGGGTAACTCATAAAAATTCGGCGGATGTCCATTGGTACATTTCAAAGTTCTGCATATGTCAGAGTTAATAAAATCAACTAACAAAATTTCATCTATAAACTTATTGAGATCTGTTTGTATTCTATAAGTAGGATCAGCTGCAATTAATTCATATGTAAATAAATCATTTAACAGATCCAGATATTTTTTTATGTATTCGGAGTGTTCGATAAGGACGGTCACAATGTCCTTGTTAGCATGAGTAACAAGAATATTTCGATGATTTGACAAAAATTCCCAAGTCTCAATAGAGAGTTCATTAAATTCTTATCTAAAACGACTTTGTTGGTCGCTAGTGATAAAACGTAATTTAAAGGCGAGTTCTGATTTAAATTCATTCCTTTTTTCCTCTTCGATTAAGTGAAGTTTATCCTCAGTATTACGTATTGTATCTTTAACCATTTTATTTTTGTTTTTATAAGGTATGCAAAAATTATTTTATAAACTAAGAAGATATTCTACATTTTTAGGTAATTTTGTTTTATTTCTATTCAAAATCCAATTAGGATTCGTACGATATCTACTTTGTCTATAATATTAAAACTTTAGCATTCAAATTTTTTAATAGAATCAGAAATACGTTTTTTTTAAATGTTGAGAATCAAATCGTTTGAGTTTCAAAGAAGGTGTGAGATAAATTGGGAAATTTTCATTCTATTTTATTAGCAATTACTATTTGTAGTTTATCTAACTCCTTTTGTGTATTTAAAATGTGTTTGACTGCTCAAAACAAAGAAATAGACTTGGATAGATCAACAGTCTTACCATATAATACGCAAACTTTTAGAATTTTTCAAAAATTATATAAAAAACATAATATTAAGATAATTTTCAAACCCACAAAGGATACATTTAATCTTTTCAAACATTTGAAACATCATATTCCTGATAATAGAAAACAGATGTAATTTATAAAATAACATGCTTGGACTTTAATAAATGTTACATAGGTCTAGCTAAACGTTACATTCAACAAAGAGTAAATTAAAACAAAAGTGCATGTGATAGGATAGATACTAGCACTGCTCTTGACAAGCATTCAACCAATTATTAACACAGGTTTGATTTAAAAAAGGTAAATATTTTAGCGACATAATCTCACCACTACAAAGGAATCTTCATAGAAATGTTTTACATTGTAAAAAATACGAATAATTTTAATTTTAGAAGTGATATAAACAATATGAGTGCTATATATTGTAGCCTCATCCATGAAATCAACTAATTTTGTAATAGTTGACATTTTTAATTCAATTTTAGTAATTGGTTATTATAATGCTCACGCTTATACAATAGCAATAATGTCGCGTATGTGTCGGCGGATTGATGACCAGGCTCGAATAGATACCCCCTCCATTGTGTCAGGAACCAATAGTCTGGCTGCATATGTGTTGCCTGTTATTTCAAAATAACTGTTCATAAATAAAATTTTACTTCTTTGTTTATTTTTGGTTTATAAAGTTACATTCTGATTCTGTGCAATACGGAGAGAGCGAAATTTGAATTACAAATGATATAATTAAGTTGTTCATTATTTTAAATAAAGTACTTTAACGTATAGTAAAGATAAGAAATATAAGTTTTGGTTTTGGTTAAATTAAATTTGTATAGAAATAATTTTTAATAGACACTGGTGCATAACTTATTTATCAAATGAACGCTGGCGACCAAAAGGGGACATGGCCGGATTCAGCATGAGAAGTATTGTCTTGAGTGTCAATTTTAAAAATCTTTCTAATTTAAATTTTAAAGACTGATACTCGTAGAGAATTTCAAGGCGCATCTTTTTTTCCTCTTGCAAAAATTTATACGTTTTGTAGTTTTTGAGATAATTGGTAAAAAGTGGATTTTTTGAAAACGAAAAAGTCCAAACTTTTTTCACTTCAACTCGCGCTAATTTAGCCAATTTTCATTATTTCCCGTTTTATCCAATACAAAGTACGTGTTTAAGTCTTCTGAAACTATCTAAGAAAGAAAAACGAGAATATTGTAATAAACAAAAAAGTTATTAATTTTTTTTTGAGGCAATGCAAAAATCATGAATTTGAACCTTCAAGCGCCTCGTTTAGCGAACGAATTTTAAGCTACGGAAAGCTTTCAGTGAGAAAGTTGTTCATTAAGGTTCAAAGAAGTTTTATAGAAAGTTTTAGATCAATTGGATTAATAGTTCAAAAATTGTTAATGTTTTAAAATCCAAGCGGTAATCTTGACGCTGCCCAAAAACGTGCCTGGCCGGCTACGTACGCGCTGCAGCGAACGACGTGAAGGTCAAGTCAATCTTACCAAAATAAATGCACAACAGTAACTCCAGATATTATCATTAAAATAATTTATTTATTAAACAATTAACATATAATATTATGCATATACTTTTAGTCATTTTCGTCACTCTCTTCAGTTTCTTCGGCATTTGGATTCTGAGTTATACTTTTGAAAAATATGATTCAAAAAATTCTTTTCCTTTAGCGCTTAAATACTGGAAGATATTTTTTACATCCTTTATTTTGGCAGCTTTTAATCCAATTCGGGGCGGAGGACTTTTCGAAAGATTTTCTAGTTTAAGCGTAGGTTTAAAGAAAAAAGTGGTTGGATTTTGCAACTCATTGTTGTCAAAAACATCCACTTTTCCATCAGGAAAAACATGCAAAGCGAACGCTTTGCTGCTTTGAAAATTTTTTGGCTTTCGCATTTTGCTTTGAAACATTTTCAAAATTCTGCAGAAGATCTTCACACTTCTCGACCATTGTGAATGAAGGTGAACGAGCATTGCGAATCATTTCTACATATTCAGCTTCAGTTTCAATTCGTTCTAATTTTTTCAGCTTTTGCGAATATGTGCCAAAATTCCTATCGCACTGGCAATAGGAATGGCCTCGAACTGGAAACACATATTTAATCTCGCTTTGCAAATAAATGGACAATAAAACCAAAAAATGAAACACTGTGTAGTTTTTATTTTGTCCCGGACATGAGTCTGAAAATAATGTTATGCTGTTGATTTTGTCTTCAGCAAATTCTTTTAATACCGCGTATTTGATAAAACTGCAAACAGAGTTAGCACCCTTCTTTACAATCCCCTCAAGAATAGGGAACATGTAACTCTGGTTCGTAGTATGTACATGTCCGTTAAATAGAAAAAGCCATGCTAAACGTAGGTAAAAACTGTCAATTTAGCCCCAGTTTTTTCTTTATAATATTTTCCGAATAATTTGTAAAGTTCTACAAGATTTAATGAAGGATTATGAAAATATTTTAGGTTGGTAGAATTTCGTTTGTAATGTGAACTATGATGTGGAATTGATTCGCAATGCTCTTCAATCATTTTAAAAAAATTTTCTGTTAATTTAAGGCAACTTTCGCGTAATCCACCTGCCAAATTTTTTAAAGGCTGCTTATTTACAATCTTTTTTTGAACATTTTCAACTCTTCTTTTGCTCAAACATAGAAAAGCACAAAAAAATTTCTTACAAATCGGAACCTTTTCTTCGTCAGTAGAAAATAAATATATCCAATGAAGTAACCGTCCTAGTTTTCACCTGCATTCGTTTGGATAGGATCCTTGCATTTTAACAATCCTCTGAGAAACACATTTTGTTCATTATAGTTCCCGAGATTCCAAAAAATTTGTATGTACTTTTTCTTGTTGTATGTATTCTTTTCCCTAAAGAGATAACAAATAATGCTATTAACTTCGTCATTAAAATATTAAAATAATTACTTTAGACTATCTACATATTATATATTGTTCAGTAAAAGAATTATTTAAAAAATCAAGAATAAAAAAAAGTCATGAAATATTAAATTTATGATTAAAATTTATTTAAAAATTGTATTGACGGTTTCCAATCGTACCTGATTTCTGGAACATTTTTTCTTATTTTTAATCCACGAATATTCTCAAAAATATCTCAAAAATCTCAATAATCTCAAAAAAAATGCTTTTCCAACTATTATAAGAAACAATCACTTCGCTGATTCTATGCTTTATTTGTAGAATTTCATAGAAGATGATAAAAAAAGTTACTGTTGTGCATTTGTTTTGGTAAGATTGACTTGACTTTCACGTCGTTCGCTGCAGCGCGTACGTAGCCGGCCAGGCATGTTTTTGGACAGCGTCAAGATTACCGCTTGGATTTTACAACATTCATAATTTTTGAACTATTAATCCAATTGATCTAAAACTTTCCAGAAAACTTCTTCGAACCTTAATGAACAACTTTCTCACTGAAAGCTTTCCGTAGAAAGATTTTTAAAATTGACACTCAGGACAATACTTCTCAGGCTGAATCCGGCCGTGTCCCCTTTTGGTCGTCAGCGGTTCAAATATATTCTTTGTTAATGACTAACCAAGTTAATGGTAAATAATAATATGGTAAATAATAATATGGTAAATAATATTGGTAAATAATGGTGGTAATGGTAAACAATGATGGCAAGTATTAAATTCAAACTTTTTACTACCTTTTGTCTTATCTAATTATTTCTAAAAAAATACTTAAAACAATTTTACAATGTATAATCTTGGCTTAGTTTAACATATTAAACTTTTATCGTAATTATACAAAGTAAACGTAGTTAAAACATATATTCATAATTATTTTATAAGTCTTTAAGCTTCGTGTGGGTCATCAATGTATTAACATTTATATTCGTACTGTATGGCGAAGGTGCCTACTAAGGGGGGAAAAAGGATCAGGACACCCAGATAATAGGGTGAGGACATTATTAGAGGCCGACACTTAAATAATGAAATGCTTATGGCCACTTAAAATTAGAGATCGCCAGTCCGTGTTGGAGAGCTGGTAATCTGAAAAGTATATCCGCGTAGGCGACAGGGTGGTTCTGAAAAGGGCCGTTAAGCTACTGGTGAAAATTCCTCCTCCGAGATATAGTCATCGTTTATATATTGAGAATACACCATACAAATTTAAGAATTTTCATCAACAAACGGACAAATAATCGCGAGTCGTTTTTTACAAAACATCGATTTTTGATCGGAAATTTTTTTAAAGCTTTTATTGTTTACCTTAATTAATAATTATCGGATCAAAAAGTTTCATGAAAAAAAATTTTTCGGTCGCATCAAGCTGAATACGAAGACATATTTTTTTTACGTTCCGACAACTTTTTTTCTCGATAGCTTTTTTTGGGTGGACAATACTACTACGCGGTTTCGAGCGCTTGTCAAGTTCTTGTATAGTATCTGTCACCCCGATTTTCCCTAGTTCTATGCTTACAGTTTCTGTTTTCTCGTTGTTTTCCTCTTCTAATCCTCCTTCATGGTCATCTACTTTCTGAAACAAATACACTGAAACCCCATTTAAGTTTACGCCCGGATAATTTCACTTTCGTTTAAGTATGGGGAGGGGCTCCTCTCGTGGTACGAACGATGGTAGGAGCCCTTCTCGAGTAAACCTAAGTGAGATGTTTTCGTTTCGATGGAGTAAACTTAAACGGGGTTCCAGTGTATAAAAAGAAAAACGAAAAACTTGCCCGTGTAGTCGATTGTCGTGCAAATTTCCTGTTTCTTTAGACGATTGTCCTTTTATTATGTTTCACCTTTTTCTTTCGCATATTAGGAGAATGATACTTCTGTTCTGTCTTAGGAGTCAAAATGATGTTATCTTTTAAGATATTTATTAGATTCGTTCAACAGTCTTAATCATTAATGCACCTTCATATTAGCCTTAAAGTTTGCCTAAATTTTTATCCCCTTTGTTTCATAGTTTGTTTGCCCGTATTAAAAACCTGTCTCCTATTTTAAATTCTACTGGTTTTCTTCTTATATTATAATAGGTAGCTTGTTTTTTATTTGAATTGTCTTAATTTTTTGGGATTTCCTCTTCTATAATTTGCAACCTTCTTATTGTATCTCTTCATTTGTCTCCGCTTGGGAACTCCATTTCGCTATCGTTTTCTTATATTTTTTCTGCGCGACTGTATTAGTTCTTATTCGCGATTATATGTTTGATTGTTCTGTTGTACCACTCGGATGGGTTTACTCAGGAATAGCATTTTGGTGTTTTCTCTTGCCGTATCCCATATTTTTCCGTTAATTCTTGAACTGGCTTATTGACGAATTCGGTGCCGATATCTGTGTAGATAATTCTTGGCGTTCCCACACGTGAAATTACCTGTTTCTAAAATTCAAATTTAATTGTGATCCTCTTAACTTTTTTAAATGGTATAATTTTGACCCATTTAAAAAATAGTCTACAAACATTAAAATGTATACATTTTTTCTCATTTTAGAACTTAAAGGGCTGTCCTGCTTTATTAGACCCAAAAATATCTTTTTCGCATATTTTTGTGGAAAGCAGAAAAACAGCCGAGCCCAGTGAACTTAAAGGTACATTTTGATCCATATTCTAAATGTATACAAAAAAATTTTCAACATAAAACAATGAATTACTGCAAATTTATCAGCCTATTGAGTTAGGGCCTTGAAACTGCAGTTTCCAATTGGCGGGAAAGATGCAGCTCGTAATTCTTGTCTGAAACCACAAAAAACAAAAAATTTTAATTGGAATATATTTTCTTCTCTGTTAACTAAGAAAAAACAAGAAACATCGTGAAATTATAACGTTTCTCGTGTTTGAAATTTTTCTAGTTTTGAAAGAAAAAAGGGGTCCAAAGTCCTCTAAAAGTTATTTAAAACGACTTTTTTCAGAAATCTTCTAGTTGACTTCGAAGAGAATTTAATATATAAGAGAAAAAACTTTGGTTTGATTCAATAGGTAGTTTAGTTTCTTTGCCATTACGCCCGCCAATTTAGAAAAATCGTGATATTAAAAACTGGAGAAAACGCACTTAAACTTTTCAATCGGAGATAATATAAATTTTTGGTTACTTACACAAATCATCTGCTAATCAATTATTCCTGGTCCGTATAATGTCCTTCTGGTTCCTCAAGTAACAAGTTTAGATGCATTTACTCTAACCTACGAGCTGTACGAGCTTCCTTGCTCCTAAATGTCTAACACTTGTTCTCCCCCTTGATCCTCTGCGCATCAGCGATATCAGCAAACATTGTGCATTGCTGGCCAATGCTCAAATTGAGCAACTGCATCGTATTCAAAATCATTGAATACCTTTCGTTCAACATACCTGCATATCTTCACATGTCTATCTGTACCTAGTAGGGGTCTTGACTAGTTTTATGCATTAGATCCCGATTAGAAAAAGGGAATACTAGCCTGGTCTATATTAGAACCCTTTTGAAATTTCTACACGGGTTTTAGGTATTACATTCGGAACAAAAGATAGACAGAGGCGGAGCACGGGCTTGAGTCTAGCCGAGCACACGAAAACCTGGTCGAAACTCCTTTGCTTTCGGCTTTGTATTTCCAAAAATACTTACAATTGGCGTCTTTCACTTTGTGAATATATTCTCGAATCGTTTATCTATCGGCCTAGGCAATAAAAAAATCGAGTTTTTGCACATTTTAAAGTAGGACACCCCCTTAATAAGGGGCCTATGGTATGAGCTGCTACGATGGTCCATGTTTATTCGATTACCGTTTTTTCCATCAATCCTATCGTTTTCGAGAAAGTTTGTAATCTCAAGTTTTGGAGTAAAACTAGTTTCAAAGGATTTGACTCTGGTAACAGAGTAGATTTAAGTGGATAAGTTCTGTGAAAATACACAGAAAAAAGAAAGTGTTAATGAAGTACCAATATCACGGTACCATATACCTGCAACAAAAATTACCCGTGCATTGTTAATGCTGCACCGTAATTAAGGGTACAGATTCCCAATCACTTGGGGTACGAAGTGTCTATCACTTGGGGTAAGAAGTACCTACTACTTTGGGTACGACGTGTCCGCTTCTTGGGGAACGGAATGAAAAACCTCATTCGACGCATAATCTACGCATTCATAACTTCTTAAATACTTTTTAAGATTTGAAATAGCCATGTTAAATGAATTGTTTATTATTTTTCCAGCTTTGCTAACAGTATGCTATGGTCATTGAAGTTTAGCACGTGCGTTGTTCGCACTTTTTAAAATTGAGCCATTAGGTATTTTAGATCAGGTGGGGATATTCATGATGTCTGTATGCTGAGGTCCAAACAATAATATCAAATACATGGGACTAAACTTTATTTTTGTAATAACTTGCAAAAGAATTGATTTAAACGATAAGTGTATTCAAATACTTCTATTATTTAAAAACTATTAAATCGACTAATAAAATTGATATTATTTTTTGTAATTGTGAAAAATAATTTTTCCCAATTTATTAACTAAATTATGTTTTATCCTCTGGGATTTTTATTATTGCTTGGCCCTCATTGTACAGGCATCTTGCCAGCTGACGTCAAAACTTGAAATGCTTGATATTAGAAATCTTAGCGCATATATGTATAACTGGAGGGAACCAGGCAATGACAGAGTTATAGGAAAAATAAAGAAGACAGACTATGAGTTAGCAGGATCTCTCTTTCGCAGCAATCTGTTTGGCTGTTTGCCGCTCCCCTCTAAATGAAGGTAGTTTACATGTATGCGCAAGTAAAGAACTATTCATTGAGAAAAATTGAAAAAGCAAATCACGCTGCTGTGCGAGAGAGCTAGCTTATCCCTCTGCCCCAGTCAGTTGTGACAGGACGCGGATATCTGGCATGCGCCGTAGTTATTCCTGTGTATTTTTAGGTTATATAAGGCTATGTTTCAATTTAAATATCACAAAAATCACTACTGCGCATGCTAGAGATATCCACGTTTGCTCAGAATATAACTTTTTATCTTGAATAATTCGTACCTTAATAAGAATACATAGTCGACCATAAGCAAGTTAAGATTACTGGAAAAGTAGAGCATATAGATGTTAAATTCCCCAAGCATGAAGGGTTTCGATATTTAAGATGAAAGGGTCTTTCCACACGCGTAAAAATAGTATCCTCAAATTTGGCTGAGTTAAGAAAAAACATTGGGAACATGAACAAATTCAATTTGATCGAAATAAAAACGATTTGATGAAATTTTCCATTACTAGGCATTAATCTAGCAAGTTTGAAATATATTTCAAAGCATTACTTTATTATTAAACTTGAATATTATGATACCATTTAAACATTATTATTTATAATAATAAGCTTAATTTCATTAATTTAAAAAAATACTTATATGAATTAGAAATAAAAAATACGAGAATTTAATCTAAAATTATTTATGGGCCTTAGAACTATACAATTTAAATAATAATAATTTACTTTTTGTCGATATGTAAATTTTTAATTAATTCTTGTACTGTTTGTTTCGTAATTATTTAAATGGAAGTAACAGAATCTCGATTTGAACTTCTTTTTCCGGTTGAACAGTTCGTTTCACTCTGTTTTTGACATATTCGATAAGAATCGAAATTCGCTATGTTTTCTTTTTCCAGGTTTCCTTTTGTTTCTTAATAATTTTCTGTTTTTTTTTCCAATTCCGTTTTTATTTTTCAAACCCTAAGTTTTCACTTTTCCAACAAAAGCAAGGGCATCGGAACGATGTTTTTCATGGCTGGGCTCACCGAAAATATGTCCAAAAATAGAAATTTAAGATAGATATTAGGTTTATTTCATTATTAGATTTAGTTATTTTATTAGTCGGCTCAAGCCTACCCAGGCCACACGGCTCCGCCGCCCTGGAACAAAAGTGACAATTCTGCCATAACTGATTTTTTTTCTATTTTATAAATCGATACTAGATTTATTATTCCTGGATTTCACAACGATTTTATTCATTTAAAGTGAAATCTTTCAAATCAATTTGCGTTTTTTGGATTCGTTGATGTTATTCGTTTGAGCTTTGAATTACGATGTGCAAATGCATAGTCGCATTACAATAATCGTAAGTACAGAGTATTATCGAAAATACATATCATTTCAAATATGAATGATGGGCACGTATAAATCCTTTACATGAATAAGTAAATGGCACATATAGATCACTTTAATAATTAAATCACATCATTGGCACATTTTAATCTTTCGCATAAATACATATCATATCACATATTAATAAGACGATATATAAAATCACAGATAAATCGAAAAAAGCATAAATGTTTGAAATGATAACATACGATTTTCATAAATGTGAGCAATAATGGCTTGTGAGATTTAGGCTACTAGCACAAGGCATAAGGGTCATTTACCATGCCATAACCTCAGTGAATCAGAAGTTGGAGAGTGAGTCAAATTTGTTGAGTTTAAAATTAAATTAGTGTTTTATTTTCGCGTAGCAGACTCATTTTGAAAGCACCAAGTGTGTGGGCATTTGTGATTGGTTTCCAGGTAGTCAGGAGTGTCTAGAAGGTATCCGCGTGGTCGTTAGGCTGGTCATGAAAAGAGCCGTTGAGCGAGTGTTGGAGATTCCTCATCGGGGATTGTCCGTTGCTCGATTGAGAGCGAGGTCGGACAGATCGAAAGCGATGGCAAACAGGGCTAGGGTCGATGGTGAGCCAATTGAACAGAGGCTGACGGCGGGACGTGCCGTCGCCCGTGTTCTGTATTCAGAAACAGAGGCATTCGTCATTGCGATAAAGGACAAGGTTATCGATGAGGGAGTTGCAACGATTGTACCCGGAATATTCTGTTAAACTAATCGTCCTTATCATCGGCGCTCTTGGAGGTGCCAAGTTTTCACTCTTTAATAGCCTTAAAAGCATCCCTGCGTGTCAACAATATGCTAAAATACTTGCGGGAAAAATGCAGAAGGCGGTAGTCGAAACTTTTGCCGGATCGTCGTATTGATTCCGTTACAGACTGTAACCATCTATCTCATGGTCGTGAGACGTGGTTGTGGCTGAAATTTTACCGCGATTTCGCTGGGGGCGTGTTCAATTTTTCAGATTGGCACCCGCTCCCGGTTAAATCCTGCGGTTGTCCTTATGACAAATTTTACCGCCTTTTAGCGCAGTTCTACTTGGACATCGGTCAGGAGCGTTGGAGGTGACAATAGTCACCTCTAGATCCCTTCTTATAGCAAATTTATAGAGAAGTTGTGGGCTCCAGAAAATACGATCATTGTTCCTTAAGGCAAACAATCTCGAAGCAACTTTGAGCATCCACTGAGAGCATGCCCAAGTGTTTCTGGCTCTTGCTAAGAAGCTAAGAATCTGCCAAAGGCAGTTGGTATCGTCTGCAGCTACATTCATTAGGCGTTCGCAGTTAACTAAGGTGTCTATTATGTTTTTGAGTAACAAAGGTGTTGGTCATGCTTGGCCATGTGTAGTGTCGCTGGAAACAAATATTATAGAAACGCCGCAACGTCGAGGACTTCATGTTGATGTACGTGTCGGATTAGCGAATATGCGGCTTTTAGAACTGAGTAGACTGACACTAGAACCGTTCTTCGATGGAGATACTCTAAGCTCAGTAAACCTCTACCCCCCTTTTATTGAGGGAGGTATATACGAGGTGCGGAAGATCTAGAATGGTGGCTTTCATCGGGTATAAACTGGGGAAAAAACCCGGGCCTAATTCCGATAGCGCCAGATAAGAACCAACTTCCAGCCGGTTCTCATCTGGGTTCTAACCGTCATTTTAAGCAGGGCTATGTCACATATAGTTCTATAAAATGTAAAGGCCAAGGTGACGTCATCTCTATTAAAAGGCAAGTTACGAAAAACGTAAAATAGTTCTATAAAATGTAAAATACAATCAATATCGAAGAAGCCGCGAAACTATAGAGAACAGTTTTATAAAATGACAACAGATTTTTCGAAGCAAAAAAATTAATCATTTGTTTTATTATATTATAATATTTTTTTACATGTTTAAGTACACAATTATTTACTATTACATAGTCACAATACTATTAATAATCGCGCGCTATGAAAAACTATATTCGCCGACAGGTGGGCAGGACCGCCTGCAAATTTTTGTGACCCATTCTATAAAAAATATGGCTACGCTTATAATAATATATGTACTAAGATTTTAGATTTCAGAACTATTATAAATTATTATTGAGTCTCTATGCGAATAAACAAGATTTAAACTAAATTAAAAAATATTTCAAGATATTTTAAAA
>NC_046659.1:24584769-24586703 GCF_010883055.1 Belonocnema kinseyi | reverse complement strand
TATATTTTAAAGGATTTCTATAACTTTTCGTATATTTCAAGAGATTTAACAGACTTTAAAGAATTTAAGATGATTATTTATATTTTAAAACTACTTAAAAACTTTAAAACTCATTTAAATTCTACTGAATTTCCTGAAAGTCTGTTTAAATACTGGAAAATATTTTTAATTATTAGGTGCGCAACTAAGTTCCCCCTGTTTGTCAATGGATCGCTCCAGCAGTATGTACTGGTCGATTTTCACATATTCAAAACATCATGAACCAAGCTTAGACATTTAGTAAACAAACCGTTTTGACACATAAGTGATTTTGTTTTAGCGTCATATACTTTTGGTTGTGTGATAATATATGATTTTGTGCTGAATCGTATCGAGAGCTCTAAAAAGTTTACGGAGATGCTGCTCTAAGTGAAACAATATGCAGTGATTGGTTCCGTCGCTTCAAAGACGGTGATTTCGATGTTGACGACCGTCCGGGTAAAGGAAGGCCGAAAACCTTCGAAGACGCTAAATTAGAGGCATTTCTCAATGAGGATCCGTGCCAAATGCAAGGAGAGCTTGCTTCTAGTCTTCGGTTCAGCCGAATATTCACGCATGAACACTTGTCGCAAATGACGATTATTTGGCACAAAGTCAGACATTTGCACGCAACCAAAAGTATATGACGCCAACACAAAACCACTAATGTGTCAATACGGTTTGTGTACCATATGTCTAAGCTTGGTTCATGACGTTTTGAATATGTCAAACTCGACAAGCAATTACTGTTCTAATCATCTATTAACAAACATCGGGAACTTAGTTGCGCACCTAATACATGAGAATACTTAAACTCTTGAATTTTATAAAAATCATTTAAAATGCTTTGTAAGATTTTAAATTCCTTCACTCATTTTTTTAAACCATATTAAATCCATTGAAATGCTACAAAATCCCTTTAAATCACTAAAAATCTCTGGAACTGATAAAGAGTATTTTAAAGTCTTTGAAATCTCTTGATAATTCTTGTACTTCTTTAAATTATTTTAAAATCTTTTGAAATTCTTTAAAATTACTTGAAATATTTTGAAATTAATTTATAAACTTAACTTAAACATGCTAAATTTTTTAAGTAAATGGCCCCAAAGAAATCCCAACGAGAAAACACGGAAATTTCTCTGGAAATGGCGTCGCAAATTTAATATAAGTATGGCTAATAAATGTCAAAAAATTAAAAATGAATCATGGAGAGTATATGCTTTTCTCGTTTTTTGTTTTTATTTTTTGCGTGATAATCACATGCGGGAGATTTGGTTTTTTTTTTAGTTTTCCTACGTGGGTCGAACGTTTATTTGGGGTGAACACTTTTTGCTCACCTTTCCTACCAGGTGTATACATATGAAACCGGTATTGCCATCTAGCGGCCAGTAGGCACACTTGTAGGCACTGTCGGAACTTACCATTTGTGCTAATTGGCGTATTGTCATCTGTCAACAATATCCAATACCAAACATTTCAAGTTTCATATGACATCGTGATTTTTTTCGCTGTTGAAAATGTCGAAATACGTGCCTTCAAACAGCGACTTGCGGGGAGCATTAATTTTCTGTTTCCATTTGGGTAAATCGTCGATAGAATCTCATCGAATGCTTGTCGAAGCTTACGGAGAGCATGCTCTTGGTCGAACGCAGTGTAATGAGTGGTTTAACAAGTTCAAAAGTGGCAATTTTGATGTGAGAAACGCTGACCGCGGCAAACCACCGAAATCGTTTGAGGACGTCGAATTGCAGGCTGTTCTGGATGAAGACGATGGTCAGACGCAAAAACAGCTCGCAGAACAACTAAATGGTGTTCTCTGTGTTTTCTGGGATCAGCGTGGTGTAATCTGGTATGAGCTTCTGAAACCGGGCGAAACTGTTAATGGTCAACGCTACCAACAAGAATTGGCCAATTTG
>NC_046659.1:24579040-24584669 GCF_010883055.1 Belonocnema kinseyi | reverse complement strand
GCGCATACTTTGAATAAAATATTTGTTATCATTCTCTTGAAATAAATGTGTTTTTTTCTTGAAAAAATACCGGTTTCATATGTATACACCTGGTAATTTCCATGTTCATCTTTTTAGGATTGCCTTTTTATTTTAAAACCCCGTTAAAACATATATTTATGCGTGGGTCAGGCTTACCGCTAAAGTATCATTAAATATCTTTACCATGAGGACATATACCGCCAGAAGATTCCAATTCACTGAGTATGGGCCTGTGAAAACTTTTCTTTCAGTAAGATGCGATTAGAAACACTGTATAAAATATCCTCCGTCAGTCATAATCCATAGCTGCAGCTAATTTTTTGACAGTGTAGTTTAAAGCCAGAAATTGGACCCTACCCATCGAATACACACAATCATCCTCGGCATCAAACCTTTCGCTCAACATTAGTTAAAACGCAGAGAATGCAAAATCCGGCTACACATCGCAGATGGTCACCCATGCAAGTGCTATCTCCGCTCGAAATAGCTTGACATCTGCATGCTTGCCAACTCAAGGTAATAGTAATAATAGTAGTTAGGGAATAGTAGAGAAGTAGAAACTCCATTGCCTGAGAGCTTCGCCTTTTGCAGTTAGCCGTTTTGCATTGTGCTAACTCCCCAATGCAACGAATTATGCGGTCTAATATTATAATCTTCTTAAAATACCCCTTCGGCACTGCAAATCAAAATTTTGAGTAAGAAAGTCGTACTTACTTTTTCCAGGGCGTCAGACCTTTCTTGAGTGAAAGCATAAGACAACGCCAGATTAGATAAATGTTAATTTTGTTTAAAGCAAAATAACGTACGATAACTTAAACATGAAGGAACGAAAGGTAATTTTTGAAAGCACTGTATCGGTAAAAATACTAGCTAGCTCAGAACCGAAAAATACGGTGGAGGGAATGGCTCTATTGCAAAAGGATTCTTCTTTAATGAACAACAACTCAAATATTTTAGAATCAGAACGATTTGGACATATATTTTATTATTTACGCATACGTCTAAGATCAATCCGAACAATCTCTTCAACCGAGTCTAGTAACTTAAAATTAAAGCTCAATCCTCAGATGCTCCTCAAACTTCACAAACTTACGAATGAAAGCTAACATACTTACTAATGTAACTGAGTGTGGGGGAGTTATCGTTAATATTTTAAAGATATCGGTAATTACTTTATATCAGCTAATGGCCAGGTCAAGGGCATCGGCAATTAAATAATTTCAGGGTCTAGTTTAAGAAAACAATTTTCGGCAAAATACATTATCAGACAGAAAAATAAGAAATATATCCAGTTAGTCAATTTGAATTCAACAAACGAGAAACATTTTAATTCGTCATAATTGGGGAAACTCTATGTCAACACATTCCGCGACAAAAATTCAGCAAATTAAACAGAATCGTTTTTAGAAAGATGTATTAATAATATAACATACAGAAGATCACACAACAATTATAATAGCTGCGTGCAGATAGGTATTCCCACGAGGGGTACACACTCATTTATGCACTTAGGGTCTGTCGACATATTTGAATTTGGTCGTCAGTGATTAGTCGCAAGTTAACCGAGAAGCCATCGCATAAATCGGAAAAGGGTACGAGACTACAGTATTATAATATTAGAAGTTATTTTATGGCCAAATGCCCATTTGCTATATAAGAAAAATCGCTAATAATTTCAGACGTAGTCCTTCCTCTTAGGGGCTGTCCATTAATTACATAAGAACGAGGAGCGGGGGGTGGGTCTGAGGATCCTCACGCTCTCCTTAAAAGGGGAAGGGCGGGGCAAGTACAAAAACTTACGTAAGGACCGAAATATGCGAAATTAAAAAAAAATATTACTATCAATCGATAAGTGTGAATATATACCTTCTGAAAAAAATCACGACAGTTACTTTATCGACAGGTGTTCGAAATCTTGTGAGTTTCGTTTGTGAAGTTGCCAGTACTGGCCCTGCAAGAACCAACATGTTAATTGTGTGACAAATGTCGCTGCAAGTCGTATGTGAACATCGCTATTGATGTAAGTTTTTATGAATATGAGTATGAGCGACAGTAGTGAATTGTACAAAACTTTTTATGACACGTACAAAAACGATATCTGGAAAAACCGGGCACAAAATGTTAAAAGGATGCCAACGGCATTTGGTGAGATGCGAAATCCGGAAAAAATGCAGAAGATTTCAAGTCTGTCGTGGAAAAGAAAATCCAAACTTGGAAAAGGGAAATATCCCAATGAACAATAACAGCGATGTCGCAGTTTTTTGTCTCGGGCAAGGTTTGTTTTACATAATCGTTTATCTTATTTTTCTCTCTTCAGTTAAATTGGTCAAAAATGCATTTTTATTTAGTTCTCAACAGTCTCAAAACACACTTTTTTTTGCTTATTTTTATATTTTGATTCTAGTGATTTTAGTTCTGAGAAAAATGAGATAAAATTTCAGAAACGTTTTATAATTAAAACTCATACCTTAAAATCTCTTTCTAACATTTCAATGAAAACTGCTATTTTTCTACAATGATAAGGGGGCTTCTATAAACCACGTGGCCCAATCTTTCCAGTTTTCGAGCCCCCCCCCCCTCGTCCATGTGGTCCACCTTGGCATTATCGTCGACCCCCCCCCCCCTCCTCCTAGGGTGCTACGTAGTTTTTTTCTATTTCTGGTAAAAGGAAAATAAAATCAAAAATACTGAGTGGTAGCAACCACGCACATGGTTGCGGCCAGAATTTTCTTACCTAGAGTCGTTATCTAATGTAAACAAACACAGAGACTTGGGAAAGAGGCACGCAAAAGGACTTCGGTTAGCAGGCCTTTCGCCCCCATACCCCTCCCCATAAAGCCACCACGTAGTTTATGGAAGGCCCTTAATGAAAAAAATATAATAAAAAAAACTTTTTTAGCACTTTTTTTTTTAATCCTGAATTTTAAAGGGAAATTATCTCAAAAACTCTCCATCGAAACACTCGATAAAAATTGCGTATTCTATCCAAGTTTTTTAGAATCGACTTTACACGAAAAAATAGAATCGTAATGCACGCTCGGTAAAAATTTTCAACCAAAATCATTAGGACGAGAACATCAACAAGATGGATTCTGTGAATGTCCATAACTTCTTTTTCAAGGAAAAAAACTTGTTCTCAAAAACAGAAAGGTGCTAACCCTGCAAAGAGTCTTAACGACGCCAACAATTCCAAGCGGCCCACCAACAACGTCGAAAATCCGAACGCAAAAGATTCCCCACTGGTTCCATCCGCTTCCAGTGAAACTGCTTCTGATTCAACGCAGAGTTATGATAGAACAGCTCAAACCAAATTGAATGCTGAAATCTGTCAAATCGAAAAAAAAATCGTTTAATTCTAGCAAAAGACGCTGGACTTGGTTCACGAAATGATGACAAAGAAATAAAAAAATTGACAGAGGTTTTGAAAAAACAAACACAGGCGCTGACAACCAAACAATTAAATGCTGAATACAAAAAAATACCGAGAATCGTTGAAAAGGAAACTTGAAACTATAAAATCTGATGATTCTAAAATGTCGTGAAGCGAAAAACAAGATGGTCGAACAAGAATTGAAAATGAGCAGCCCGGGCTACTTGAAGTGATTGTAGAAATTGCGATGTTCGGGAGTGCAGCCCACGAGCGTCGTCAGATGGAAGAAATCAAGAGCTGTACAACTTTGACAGATTTACAGCAAAAAAATTTAGAGAAAGGATTCAAAATTTCAAAAAGCGCCTTATACTTGAGAGAAAAAAATATACCGAGAAAGTTTAGAACTAATAAAGGAAAAAGACATATTGTAACTATTCCCGTGAAACTTTGCAAAGCCAAAAATGAACTGCACAAAGATCAACCGGATGGTAAATTTTGTACATCAGTGATTCAGGATTTAGAAATTTTTGCATCGATGTTAGGCCCGGATCAAGTTGTGTTCCTTTTTCAAGATGATAAAGCACGAGTGCCGATCGGAATGACAGCAGCTCAAAAACAATCGCCAATGATTATCCACATGGAATGTCGCGTGAAATTTCTAGATCATGATTAGGTCATAGCTGAGAAGCACAAACTCATTCCCTCGGTATATGCAGGGATAGTCATTAAACCTAATGGATCGAGATACCCTGATGCAGTGACTTATTCTGGCCCTACCTATGTAGCCATCAGGTGCGGCAAGCATTCTAGTTAGAAAGCTGCCTCTCATTCCATAGATTTTAAAAGATTGTTGGAATTGGATTCTTTTGACAACTTGATGAAATTTAGTGGCGCGACCAAGCCAATCATCATTTTCGCAGTCGATGGTGGCCCGCATGAAAATCCCAGATATAAAATAATTTCAAAAAAGGGGAAAAAATATTGATATAGCACTACACATTAAATCATGCGATACAATTATTTTCCAACTTTGACTCTATTATATGATTTCCAGATACCCAAAAACAATTGCCTACGCTATCAAACATTTCAAAGACCATGATCTCGACGCTCTTTTCATTGACACGAATGCACCTGGACGAAGTGCGTACAATCGCGTGGAAAGGAGAATGGCACCACTGAGCAAGCAACTGTCAGGTGTTATACCACCTCATGATGCTTATTGAAGTCATTTGGACCGTAATAATAAAACAGTCGAAATCGAACTCGAAAAAAAGAATTTTGCATAAGCTGGACAAGTTTTGAGCGAAATTTGGAATCAGATCGTTCTCGATAGTCATGCCGTTGTAGCTGAATACGTATTTTCAGATAATGATGTTGAAGTTCCGTCATTTGATGATATGATGTGGTATCAGGCCCGTGTGAGAGAAAGTCAATACTTTTTACAGATACAATCTAAAATCCATTCCTCGAAAATATGAAATATTGTGAATCAACGCATATTTTATACTCGTCATTCCTATTTACACATCGTCAAATGCGCCGATATCAGTTGCTGTAGAATATCGAGAAGTGATTTGAGAAAGTTTCTTCCCACCGGATTTCTTCTTCCACCTTTTCCACTAACGCAACAGAATGGTCATTTAATCGTCCCTCCTGCGAACAGCATTTCCGAAGCCAAATTTCTGCCTTTGTTCTAAAGACTAAGTGTCAATATTCCCATTCCACATTTAAAGTATGATAAATTGTCACACGACTACTTCTGTACTACAGTACAAACTCAGCTGGACGGAAGAATCTGCAAACACTGTAGTTTGTATTATGCGTAAAAAAGCAGCAAATTTACATGTGAAAATGTTGAAACACAATTTTTGATCCAAAGTAACTAAAAAAAATCTTTGAAAATTAAAAAAAAAAAGAAAAGACGAAACTTTGTGTGCTTTTAAAGAGTCATGCGATAATGATGCCGTCGAATGGAGTGAAAATAGTGATGACGTGATAGTAGATTTAGATAAGTCGGATTTTCCCGAAAAAGAAGACAGCAATTCATCTTTTCCTTTCATTGATTCGTTTTAAAACTGGTTGACGAATAAGTGGAGTGATGATTAAGTACAATTGAAAAAAGATCAAAAATGATCGTTGTTATCCAAATATGTTTCTTTTATTCAAAAATGTTCTCATTACCAAAAAAATACGGTTAAAATGTGTTATATGATAAACAAAAAAGTCCCGATGTGA
>NC_046659.1:24560216-24578940 GCF_010883055.1 Belonocnema kinseyi | reverse complement strand
ACGCTATTATAAACGTGACAGAGTGTTGAATGATTAAACAATAACGGTATTATCATAAAGAAAATGTGCATTTATTAAAAAACAATTTTTTTAGGCCTGACGTAAGATCTGGGTGGAGGGGGGCCCTTGGTATCTTACACGAGTCTTGCGCAGAAGCAATTACTTCCAGAATTTGTAATCAGGGCTGTAGCTTTAGAGGTCTTGCTAGCAATGCTAGAGATCGACGACGAATCCTTTTCTTGCCAGAAAAATCAGAATGCAGGTGGAATGGTGAACTCAATCATTCTGGAACGCCTCCTGGCGTCTACCAAAATTATGATAGCATCTCTGCGGTGATTTCTGGCCAAAGGTCAGTTATAAGATTGGCAGCAATGACTGGTGTTTATAAGTGGCAGAATTTGAATTCGCTTTCTGTAGATTCTAAGTAGAAACATCAGATCTAAGAATTCCGTGGACGTCCCTTTGGCAGTCCAAGTCTTGTGATTGCAACGTCATAGCGGTTACGTCGCTAGTATTGCGCAGTGCCACCCACAATAGGCCTCTCTCAGATGGAGGCTATTTTTCAGTTAGGAGTGGCAATAGGACAAAACTGAGTTTACGACCAGGCAATGACCCCGGACAAACGCAAGAACATCGTTTTAGATGGTCGGACTAACTCAGGTCTTTCTAAGGATAGGAAAATTATTTGAAGCTAAAAACTGCTTTCCCTGGTTTGCTCCCTGAAGATGTTGATCTTTGGAATTTGAACTAAGTAGTTTACGAGAAGGCAGTCTCCCTGATTAAGCGGCAATAGAAGTAATAATAGTTCAGAACGCCTGTGTAAGACTTGCAAGCGTATTACACAGTTACAATTTAAAATTAAAACGGCGAGACAACACGCATCAAATGTTCAGTTTGTGATTAGCTACATAACATATAATAAAAAATTCATTTCAAAAGTTAAGGCACTAGATCGAAACTTACGGAAAGCACATCACCCGATTAACAAGTGTAAGCTTTTGACTATCAGGCAGCACTTCAAGTAAAAAATAAGAGCTCTTTTAACAGCCAAAGAGGAACTTGAACGCGAGTGAAGGGAACTCAGGATAATTCCACCTTTTTTACTCACCCTTCCCGCCTGTTTAACAAAACGTCATGTGCTATTGAAAATCCGCCTAGTCGGGAAGAGATTCAAGTCTTCTGGGAACAATTATATTGAGACACTCAAAAGCCGGCCAAGACAGCGTCACATGCACCTTAGTTTAACCTGAGCGCATAAAGAATCTATTTGTAGGCGATACAAACTGCCAAGCGTTCACACAAGAGTCAGAAACAATTAGACATGTTTTCAGTGGATGCTCAAAATATGTACGCTACGGGCACGTAGAGAGACACAATGCGGCTCTACAAGTGTTATATTGCCGTCTTCAGCATTTCTATCGTGCTGATCTAAAGTACATCTTGCCATGAGCCTAAGGGGAACTGGAATCCAATGTGGGTAATATCACGACAAAGGAGGTAGGAAAACGGACGAAATATTAAGCTCTCCTTTTCGAGCTGAGCAGGCTGTACTAAGGCTACAAAGTCCATCTCGTGGTTCTAATAGTCGACTGCCTTGCAGGTATGATAGCTTAATTTCTTAGCCAATTAAACAATCCCGGCTTTCTAGCACCAGGCTTAGTCCATACAAGCCAGATGTGAAAGGCTGTTCTTCTGGGATCACTTTATCTGGTCCATCAACACTGTTCTCCTAACATTGTGCGAAAGTTGGTATTTTTAAAAAGTATTCAGAGATAAAACCTTCATCTCATATGAAATACTAATATGCAAAAACATAAAAATAAATTTAAATTGAAATAATATAGAATAATATGATTATTCGTATTACTGGTATTAATATTATTCTCAAAACTGGAGATAATAAATAAATGCTTTATTTATTATAATAAAATTTTATAGTAGAAAAAGCATTAAAATTAATGCTTAATTAAATACTTAATTTTAATCTGTAATGTGATATTAAAAAATTATAAGGTATTACTTAAAACTATATACATTAAAAGAATTGGCAGCTAAAAATTAATGAGTTTTACAACTTAATGGTTGAACTGCTTTGTTAAACTAGCTGTGAATTCGATCTCGAGAGTTTCCATTTTGTTTATGTTTATAATTATATAGTTCTCATTTCACGAGCCAATTGAACTATCTTGTAGAAAATTCACGTATGTCTTTAAAAATTTGCCTTTTCTGTAGAAAATTAATATTTGGGTTTAAAAATTCCACATTCAAATTTCCCAGAGACAAATTTGACAATCTCTAAAAAAGGAGATTCTGAGTGTTATATTTGCAAATTAATCATTGCAAAATTAGTCAATTTTTATCTTTTGTATCAGCGAGGTGAGTGAAAGTCGAGTGGGAAGGGTAAGTCGAGCAGTTAGACGGCGATTAATTGAAATTTTATGATAAGCGTTCTAGTCAGCTTAACAATTCTACGCCAAATTCAGTCAGGTTGGGTGAGGAGATGCAAAAAAACAATAGCATTAACTACCGTTATTTTTTAATCCGTGAGGTGATGTACTTCAGAGCAAGACAGTGATGCGCACCCAGCCGAATCGTTATCGGCACATAGTCCGGAGTGGAGATTTTTCAGCTATTCCTGAGCCTGCTTCTGGTATTATTTAACGTGGTGTCGTATGACGGCCGTTAGCGGTAGGTCGTCGACCAGGGGTTAGCCTGATGGGTAGGTATGTTGCCTGGGGTAGATTCCTTTCTGCCGGTTTTTCTAGCCCTTTTTGTTTTCTAGGTTGAATAGCATGCTTGTGTATCTTTTCACTACCTTGAATGGTCCTTTGAATTTGTTGCTAATTTGGCGTTGATGCTTTAATTTTTTCTGGACAATTAGTGCGTTCATTTGAGTACTTTTTTCTCAATTTTAGGATCCTATATCATGGTTTTAATACTTTTTACGACTGTGAATGGTCCTTAGATTTTTTCTGCTAATTTTGTCGTTGATGTTTAATTTTGCTGGACAAGTAGTGAGTTCATCTGAGTACTGTTTCCTCGATTTTAGGTTCCATTTCCGAAGTCTCAGGTTCTAGTGTCCTTGTTCATTCTGAAAACCACTTTGCTATTCGGTTTCGGGCTAGTTCCAGGGCTGTCTAAATTCTCTTGTACGGTGCTTCTGTTTCTCTTTGTTTGGCATCGCGGTTTCGTGCCAAAGACTCCCCGACGTGTGAAACTCACGGCCTTGATTCAGGTAGGCGGGTGAGAATCCTATTGACAATGTCGGTGCCGTATTGTAGGCGACTTGTAGCTCTGGTAGGATGAGGTTCCATGTCATTTGAGAAATCTTGATGTTCTGTGACTTCATCATTTTAAAGACTTTGTTTGGCCGTTTCACGAGATTGCACTGAGGCGAGTGTGGTGTGAGGTGACTATGGCGATATTTGATAAGCATGTCCCTAAATGGGCAGGTGACTTTCTTTTCTATGAATTTTGATCGTTGTCCAATATGATGGTGTCAGGGCAGCCGTGCTGAAGGCATATTTGGTCCTTAGGTGTAGTTATCACGGCGTGGTTAGTCACCTTTTTAACGGTTCACTCTCACTCATTTTGTGAAACGGTCTTGCATCACGAGTATCTAAGTGTTTCCTGGCGTGTTCGACATTTGCCGATTGCCTATTTCATTTACTATTTTATTCTATTTACAATTTATTTTTGCAAATTTACGGTATGACTTGTCTACTACACGTATAAATCTTCGATTTATACGTGTTCCCTTTCGAGAGGTCTAGATTGCTTTGGTTATTAACTTTTACTGTAACTCTATGATTTACTAAGAGCTGCGTCTTTTGGAAAAGAATAACATATATCGGCATTTGAACTGTTCAATCTTCTCATTGTCAAGTTATGCCTTTGCCATGTTAATGCTTAGTCTATATTGCAGGCTAATTATCCTGTCGATGACTTTCTCATTGTTGAGGTACAGTTCAGACAAATTTGGTTTTAGGATTATATCATGGCATTTAATTGCAATTGGATAAAAGCAATGGAATAGGCTAAGTGTTCTTAAAATTACTTTGTTTGACATTTAAATGCATATTAGGGTAACAATTTTCATCAATTATGATGAAAATGCTCAAGAAATTTGGATAATCATGTTCGAATATATGTGAAATTAAATGATTTGAAATCTTTGCTTTCTAGAAAACGGAGTATGTGTGATTTAATGCTCAAAAGAGCCCAACTTCTTAAGTGATGTCCCGTCATCGTAGAAGGTAAGTAGCTTTTGACTCACTTCAAACATGAAAACGATCATTCCACAGTGCAGTTCGTTACACCTGTAGAAATAAACATCCTGTATGTGATTTCGACGATCAGATACACAGTGTACAATTGCTTTTCGCGCAGTAATTTAAAAATCTCTAAAGGTGAATTGTACTCTACATTTTTCTGCGAACATCACGCGTGAAAATAAATAAATTCATTATGCAATGAACTTTCACGGTCAGAAACGTAAAATTTCCCTGAATTTTCGAGCTCTTTCACGGATTCCATCAGGATTCAAACTGCCGAATTCAGTTATAACGGAAAATCTTTCGTGAATCTCTTCATAAACTAAACATCTTTTATATAATTCAGAAGCTAAATTTTTCAGGATTACATAGAACGTTTTCAATCTAAAACTGTCTTGGTCCAATAATTCAACTTCTCCAGCACGTGTCTCATCACCCTGTAATTTTTATCTTCCCTTTTTGAGTAGTATTCCTCGCATATTCTTGGTTTTCCGATATTTCCTTGGCCTGTTTTTCATAGGCTCCAAACTGGTGCCGTGTAACAGCCACGATTTTTATAAGTCCATGATAGTGACCAATCACTTCAGTGCCTCGAAACGTGATGACCATCTAGTTGCAGACAATGATTTCTATTTGATTTCTTTTCCATTAAGCGACTGAATAATTTCCCAATGGTCTGTGGATGCTGCGAAAAATTTGTACAAGATTTGGAGTGTGTTGAAGAACGAAGCTGCTTCTGGACAACTCTCAACCGCGTGAACACCAACTAAATTTAAAGAATGGGCCGAACATGGGGCATATATTGCCCAGTGGTTAATTTCTTTGACTTTAGCTTGAAGACCTGAACAAAACGCTGAGACATTTCCGTCGTTGTCATACGACTGACTTCGGCAGTCGATAATGTTCAGTTCAAAAGATTCGAGAGCGGATATGAGAACAGCCAGCAACTTTTCGGCTTTGTGTCCAGGGTGTTCAATAAAGAGTAGAAACCGCTCAACAGGTGTATCATCGTTTTTCACGGAGCTGATTATAAGAGAGAGTTGATCTACGTGCGATATGTCCGGGGTTGAATCTACAATAATTGCATAATACTTTGCTGTTTTGACTTCCTGAAGTGTGATGGATTGCATTTTTTCGCAATGACTTGTATGCACTTTTCATAGATGGTTTTCGAAAGATAGCTCTTAGTGCCAGATTCTTTATTTCCAAATTTTCTAATGTGATCTTCCAAAAATGGATCAAATTCTGCAAGGAATTCGAAATGTTACAGAAAGTTGCCGAATAGCTTTTGTGGCTGCGAAATCTCTTCTCAGAACGTCTTTACAATACGACATCTCTGCGGCTGCTTGACTAGTCCAATCGTTGTCGCTTCTGTTATCGGAATTTCTCCTTTCCTCCATTGTAAAAATTAATTCTTGCTGTTTTTTGCAGTTTTCATGTTCTGCAACACGGAAGCCTGCATGTTTTCAATAATTGAATCCATATTTTCCATTGAATGCATAGTAGGCTGGGGCGAAAAACCAACATTGTGCGTCCAGGAAACGCCTGGGTGCGGAAAAGTATCCGAGTCCAATCCGAAACTCAGCGCACTTTGAAATTTTGAAATCGGATAATATCTTCAGTCTGTTCTTTGAGGGTGAAATCTCGAAATTTCGCTAAAAAACACTAAAATTTAAGGTTTTGCAAAAATGGGCTTAAAATCGATACCGATGCCTTCCAAGGGTGACTTTACAATGAAAAGTCATCAGAGGGTACTTAGAGGTCCGTACTGAATCGCAAAAGTCACCCCATGCCAATCATCATGGAGAGGGAAATGGCTCAATATTGCGTATTTTCGAGTAAAACACTTAAATAATTGTGCGGTCCTCTAGTCGAGCATTGTCGAGACTTGTCAGAACCTGTCAATGGCTCGCACTGTCGGTTCACGCCTAATGTTCGTTTACTCGCAGGTGATAGTTCACGTTGTCATTATAGTTTCTTCTTCCCCTTGTCTCGTCGTTGGTTCTTTTGGTGGTAGAGATTCTGGTTCTGCCTGCACTCCCCTCTTTGGTTTGTATGCCACAGCATGTCGAAATTCGCAAAAAGAGACTTTGTGCAGTGCCCTTTATTTGGTCCTCCAAAAGATTTTGGTCCGAACGTTTTGACAACGAGAGCTGACATTCTGCGATGTTGTTAGGAGGTTCGAAGGCAAAAGGGCTGTTTTTCAGAAAAAGACAAGGAGCCTTCGTTCTGTGACATTCCCGACGAAGTCCGTTCCAAACTAATAGTTATTTGGGAATCTGCTTCTATCCCAACGGTCTCAGAGCAGCGCATTAAGGAATGTCTCACAGATCTTTATAAAAAATACATTACGTTTCAAAATTCATTGAAGAGTAAAACAACTTCACAAAGTAATAAGGATGATAAAATTGCCGCCTTCAAAGAGTACGGCTCTGAATTATTTAACATAGCCGCTTGTAAGTGCGTTGACTTATTCAGGTGCTCATGTCTCAAGGAAAAGAAGGTTCCAGCGGTAGAGCATTCCTTCTATTTTGACCAAAGAGGTAAGAGACTCATGGTAATCGCCAGCGTAGATGTCTCTGAAACAAAAAGAATACATAAGAGAGCAGAACGTAATGCAAGAAGAGGCAGACTTGAACAGGGAGAGGGTGGGGAAAGCGTTCCTATTGCATTGGCCTCCACATCTTCCTCTACGATTGATATGGATATAGATTTACATTCCTTCTTTGGGGAAGGTGAAGGTGATAATCCTCCTCCTGAAATTAAGGTAAAGGTTGATGCTTCTACCGATGATGACGATTTTCACAACATACCAAGCAGACTTGTGCAGAGAAAATCATCGCAGGCCAGACTTGACTTATCTGAAGCAGCAGTAGTTGCTCAAAGATATGGTATAAGTCAACGGGCTGCGGCACATTTGAGCTCGTCTGTACTCCTCGCTGCCAATCGAGCAGGTATGATCTCCCCGGATATTTCTCAAAAAGTACCTGAGTGTCTAGTCATAGATAAAAGTAAGATAAGGTGCGAGAAAATTAAAATAGGCTCCAAGTTGAAGGAGGAATCACGCCATGAGGATTCAATTCGTGGCTTATACTTTGATAGTCGGAAAGACAACACATTGAGAGCCTCCAGATTTATTAACGAGGAACATATATCTTTGGTGGCCGAACCAGGTTCTAAATACGTAGGCCATGTCGTCACACCATCGAGCCATGCCCAAGATGAGTGTGATTCTATTTATAATTACATAACAACAGAACTAAATGGAGGCTTCGATGCAGTGGTAGTCGTGGGCTGTGACGGTACAAATACGAATACGGGCTGGAAGGGAGAAATTATTCATCTACTAGAGGAACTACTTGATCTTCCTTGCAATGGGTTGTCTGTCTATTACATTTCAATGAGCTACCGTTCAGAAGTCTTTTCGTATTTATTGACGGACCTACCTCTGGTCTGAACAAATACTCAGGGCCAATAGAGGGACAACTTCCAACTTGTGAGACTCTCGATGTTGTAAAGTTTAAACAAGTTGAGTGTGACTTACTTGAGATCGAGCCCACTGATCTCAGCTCAGATCAAAGGTATCTTCATGAGATATCAGATGTCATACGGTTCGGAGTGCGCTCTCCTGAGCTGGCCTCCCGGAAGAAAGGCCCCATCAACATGGCTCGCTGGCTAACAACTGCAAATAGAATTCTGAGATTATACATATCAACAAAAAAACCCACAAACAAACTGCAAGTATTAGATGAATACTTACTCACAGTATACGTACCTCAGTGGTTCCACACCAGACGGGATAAGTCTATCGCTGATGTGAGTCGGCACCTCTTCCAAGCAATAAAATTGTCAAGGTTTCTTCCTCTGAAGTACCGAAATGTGGTAAACACCTTCATTCAGACAAACAGCTTCTCTGCCATGTCCGAAAATATACTTCTTGGAATGATAAGCGACACTAGGCTTACCGTTCGCCAAGACACACTCACCAAAACCCTGGAAGCAAAACATAAGCAACAAACAACTGTTAGATACAATATTGTGCCAAAAATTAATTTTGGAGCTAAAGATTACACAGAAATGATTGATTAGGAACAGACAGATGTTTCACTTATCGTACCTCCAGTTTTAATTCCTATAACAGAGGATGAACTTACCGCTAAGCTATCTATGGCCGATGGCTTGGTACCAGACTGGGACTTTACATCTTTCCCTTGTCACACAGTAGCGGTGGAAAGAACTGTTAGACTGGTAACAGAGGTGTCCAGACAAAGGATCGGTCCCGAGGCTCGGAACCGACAGATACGCGCCACGCTTCTTTCTCGAAAGACTGTCAACTTATTTGACACTAAGAAAGACTTTGTGGGTGTAATTAATGACTCTAAGACTTAAATAAGCACGTTCTACATATGGCTGGTTGGTTGGGTAGGGCGTGGGTGGAGCCCGATGTGCAGCCACCTCCACGTGGTGGGCTCTGGGTCACTCGAATTAGTAGAACTCAGTGAGCTAGGAGCTGCACAAGTATTTAAGCGTTTTACTCGAAAATACGCAATTTTGAGTCATTCCCCCCTCCATGAGGATTGGAATGGGGTGACTTTGGCGATTCAGTACGGACCTCTAATTACCCTCTGATGACTTTTCATCGTAAAGTCACCCTTGGAAGGCATCGGTATCGATTTTAAGCCCATTTTTGCAAAACCTTAAATTTTAGTGCTTTTTAGTGAAATTTCGAGATTTCACCCTCAAAGAACAGACTGAAGATATTATCCGATTTCAAAATTTCAAAGTGCGCTGAGTTTCGGATTGGACTGGGAAAATTTTCCGCACCAAGGCGTTTCCTGGACGCACAATGTTGGTTTCTCGCCCCAGCCTAATGCACAGTGTGTAGCGAAAAGAAGGCATGCGACACAGAATACAGTGCATTTAGTAGCTGAATAAACAAGCCATGAACGATAAATCTTTTCTCCATTGAGAAGTTCTCTTAGAAACAATGATTGTGACAGATATCTCGTACTTCCCTTGCTGTATTCCTTATTTAATTTGGAAAAATCCACGTTCTTGTTTTGACTGCAACCATTTTTTTCCACATAATCTCGGATGAAATGGTCGATTACCCATTGCCCTGGATCATCATCTACCGCCATATCAGTAACTTTCTTAGCAGCTCGCACCCTAATCTGGTTCAAAGATTGCTTATCCTTTTCTGGTACTGGCCGCGGTACAGAAGCCGAGGCGATATTACTCTCACATATAAAGAAATCACGTAGGGAATTGTACTTGCTGCTTTGAAAAGTTAAAATGCAAAAAGTTCCAGTTTTACCATAATTATTTGCCGATTCCAACAAATCCTCTTCATTCCAATGAAATGGTAATTGAATATTTCACAGGTCTGGGCCATGTCGTTAATATCTGCAAGATAAACATTTTTATAGTTTACAGCTCTCGTACTTACATATTTTTTTATATTTAAGAAATATAAAGCTTTCGAATTTCGGTGTGCATTTTTCTCCATACGAATAACAAATTGGAAATAATTAACAATTATACTTAAAATTCTAAAAGATTTAAAATTATAAAATTCTTAGGATTTTAATTTTAATTTTTTGAAATAACATTTTACTTGAAAATCCAAATTTTCAACTGATGAAAATCCAAATATAGAATGTAATAATTCTGACACAGATAAAATTAAAAATCGTACTTCAGAATGTGGAACATGTAATATTGGAATCTGCAAAATTACCATTGCTGCCATTTTTATCGTTTCCGTTTGTCTTTAAAACATTTTCTGGAGTCGAACTCGTACAAGCATCGTTTCCATCGTCACAACCTATACAAGTAAAAACTCAACTAAAAATCTCGATTCTAATTTGTGGTGCGGATAAGATTGCCAAGTAGTGGATTGAATATTTTCATTATTTCTTATTTCATTCTTATCATTTAAATTTTGACTAAAATGATTTTTTTCTTTAGTTCTTTGAGGTTAGAATCCAAGTTAATCATATCTGCCATGCCTTTTTATCATAATTGATATATCCATAAATATATGTGCCATAATTAAAAATAAAAATAAAATGAATAACGTTTTCATACACTGCATGTATACCATTCGTTTTGAAGCTAATATAATTAATTTGTGTGTCAAAAACTTACGCGAAACGTAATTTTCTTTTGTAACTTTTCAGCAGCTTGATTTTTGTATGCAAAGACGCACAATATTTTTCGCCCGTCACTAATTTTTTCCAATAAAGATTTTGGCAGAAACAACGTAAATTTTGCTTTGTTTTATGAAGTGGAAATTCCGACATGCAGAATTTTCCATCGACGCGCAATTTAAACTCAGGAAAAAATTGTAAATAAATCTTTTTTATCTTTGCTATGCCTGAAGACTCGCTATCATTTTGAAAAGAATATAAATCATGATTCGCAAAATATACGTATAGTTGTATATTTATGTGTGAAATTTAAAAGCATGACATTTTTTTTTAATGTTTGTTAAATTTAACCTTATTATATTATATAATTATTGTGAATATAATTATAACCTTTTGATAAATTTGCCGCCCCCAAAATTTGCCGCCCAGGGCAATTGCCGATATTAACGCTTATGTAAATCCATGCCTGCATACTGAACATTCAAACACTAATTTAGATTCGAATACTAACCTAACTAAACATTTAAAATATGTCATTTACTCTGCGGAACTCTCTAAAGTGCCACATAATTCCACTTATCACTCTAGTTTTATTATTACACGTATAGACTTAATTATTTTAGATGATCTCAACAAAGTACTATCACATTTACAGCATGCAATTCTGTTTTTATCTAATCATGATCTTATCCAAATTTATTACTGAATCTCTAGTAATCTCCCACCTTAACCTACTTCTACTCTGACGCGTAATCTTAAACTAATCAATGAACAAGAGTTTTAAGATCATTTAATGTCATATGATTAGGCAAATTGATTCTCAGTTCGTTGCGTGAACACAACGGCAGACAGTCTAATTAACATTTTGATTGATGCATTGAATGAATTCTCGCCTTTACATGTAACACTTTCTAGCCGGAAAACGGTCCATGGATTACTGCAGGAATAAGATAACACAGCCACACAAAAAAAAGTGTGCGGATCTGGTAAAAAGATACACGTATTTCTATGGATTTTGGGGCGCGGAATTCAAATTCGGCATCAAAAATCACCCATCACGTCATGGTTAAGCCATAACCTCACAAAATGACGAAAAATCATGCACTGAGGCAAATAAATTTCAAAATAATGCCAGTGATGCAAATTTTCACTTCGAAAACATGCCGACAACTGTGAAGGATCAATCCTTGCCTCATATCAACTTATTTAACATAACTTTACCCAACAGAACCTGACCTCACCTAACCTGAATTAACAGAAATTTATTAAACTACACGTAAAGCTCTGGAAATATATTTTCCCAGTAGCAAATGTGTGCTACATCGAATGGGTCAACTCAAGCCTAACCTAGAAATAAATCCAATCTAGCCTAAACTAACCTAACCTAACCTCACGAAACACAATTAAACTGATTGTGTTTTCCCGTTGTGTTTGCGGTACCGTTTCATTCAGTTTCGGTTTAACCTATATAGAGGATTAACCTATCCTAACCTAACAAAACCTGACCTAACCAGGGCACCTCCACGTGGTGACGGTGGGCAACGGATCCACATTGGCTGAGTCCCTGGGTAAACGGCGCTCATGCTGTCATGGCAGACACAGGTAAAAAGTGTATTACGATGCAGGGAAAACCCCCAGTTTCGGCGTCTGGTCAGGGTGGGAAAGCGGGCTCTCCGACGTCGTCATCATGCAACCGTAGCTCTTCATCAATGGATCACTTGGTTGGTGTAGAGTCTCATGCTACAAGGAAAAAAACCACGAGCATTTCTCAATCGCATGCCTGCAAGAACAGCTCAGATTCATTCTGTTACATTTTCAGTAAATATGAAGTGAGCAATTTGCAAAAATCATTTCGTACATTAATGTGTGCACAGTCACAAGAGCAATTTAAATCAATAAAAATGCACGCCAGCCTGATTTAAGCGCTTTAGAAGATGATAGAATGGAAGTTGAAAGTCAACGTCATGGAGAGGGTAGTGAAACCAGTGATCAAAAAGAAAATAGGTCTGATGATTCCGATGAAAACGACGAAAAAGATGACGAATATGGCGAGCATAAAATGAAATTGAAGGTTCAAATATTAGTGTCGCAACTAGAACTGAATGATTTTATTAGAGATCTTGGATTACCGAAAGACGGCGCTGAATTTGCCGCTTCATTTCTAAAAAGAAGAAATCTTCTAGAGCCAAAGACAAATGTTTCATTCTATCGCGACAGGGACAAAGAATTCAGAAAGTTTTTCGTTAAAGACGGAGAAACGTCTGTAGTGTACTGCACTGACATAAACGGACTAAATGAACTACTTGAAGAAAAAAGGGTACAGAGACGAAGAATGGCAACTTTTCATTCATTCGCCAAAACGCAGCATTAAGGCTGTTTTACTGCCTGTGGAATAGCAGAGATCGAGCAAATCATTAGAGCAAAAAACATTGGCCTTTAAGAGATTCATTCAAAACTGGTTGTCATAACATCATCAACCAAAGCATCGTGGATCCAGAAAAAATTTTACTACCACCCCTCCACATAAAGCTTGGTCTCATCAAGCAATTTGTCAAGGCGTTAGACAAAGATGGACAATGCTATAAGTATATATCCCTTAAATTCCCTGATGTTTCAGACGCTAAATTTAAAGGAGGAGTCTTTGATGGACCACAGATTCGAATATTGACAAGAGATACTAATTTTGTGAGTCACATGACGAAAATTGAAATGGACGCTTGGGAAAGTTTTAAATCAGTAAACGCAAATTTCCTCGGTAACAAAATAAAATCCAGACTACGAGAATATCGTTGCGAAAATGATAAGAAACTACAAAAAGTTAGGCTGCTTGCTGAATTTAAAACTTCACTTTCTAGATTCTTATCTGGATAAGTTTCCAGAAAATGTTGGTGATTTCAGCGAAGAACAAGGGGAACGTTTTCATCAAGACATAAAAGTGATGGAACAACGACATCAGGGTAGATGGGACGAGGTCATGATAGCTGATTTTTGCTGGCTGTTGAAAAGGGAAACGAATGTAGTTCTTAAACCTAAGCGTAACCCTTTGCATCGTTCCTTCGAATAAAAAAGGACACGTTATAGCAGGCAGAAAATAGACTGAAGTAGGTTAGGATAGGTTAAACCTCTATGTAGGTTAAGCCGAGGCTGAATGAAACGGTACCGCAAACACAACGGGACAACACAATCAGTTTAATTGTGTTTCGTGAGGTTAGGTTAGGTTAGGTTAGGCTAGATTAGATATATTTTTAGGTTAGGCTCGAGTTGACCTATTCGATGTAGCACACATTTGCTACTGGGTAAATATCCTTCCAGAGCTTTACGTGTAGTTCAATAAATTTCTGTTAATTCAGGATAGGTGAGGTAAGGTTCTGTTGGGTAAAGTTATGTTAAATAATTTGATATCAGGAAAGGGTTGATCTTTCACAGTTGTCGACATGTTTTTGAAGTGAAAATTTGCATCACTGGCATTATTTTGAAATTTATTTGCCTCAGTGCATGATTTTTCGTCATTTTTTGAGGTTATGGCTCAACCATGACGTGATGGGTGATTTTTGATACCGAATTTGAGATCAGCGCCCCAAAATCGATAGGAATACGTGTGTCTTGTTACCAGATCCGCACACTTTTTTTTGTGTGGCTGTGTAATTGATGAGAAAAAGAGACACGAAACGCAAATTAGTAAGAAGAATTAGGAATTCACCTTTGGTAACATTCAGAAAATATGATTTCAATGTTTCTAATATTACTCCTGAGAGTTTTTTTAAGTAATAAACAGAATTTAATTCTTATGCGATGGTGATACATGGAATACGAACAATACCTAAAATCACCAGTTATACTTGAATGAATTGTGGACAGGCAACTAGCAAATTTTCTAGAAACCAAGAAATTATTTGACCATATGCAATCAGGTTACAGAGCCAAACACAGTACACTCACAGAGTCCTCAAAATCATTACTAATGTTATATGTTAGCAATCAATAAAAGATGGTTACATTTGTGTTACTATTAGACTTTTCTAAGGTTTCTCAAACTGTGAACCCCAGATGACTTTTACAAAAACTCTAATCATTAAAAATGTCCAATTCAGAAATAAAGTGGTTTATTCCCTATTCAAGTAGTCGTTCACAAAGTGTAAAGACAAGTATTGCTGAGATGTCTGAATGGGTGGAAGTTAAGGTGTGGTTCCGCAGGGTTATTTACTTTTATAATTCTGATTTTCAAAGTGATCTAAAAATTTCAATGCACCTTGAATACGCTGATGACTTTAAATTGTACCTTTCTGGATCTACTGCAGAAATGAATAAACTTCTCACTCATATCCAAAAAGGCATACGCCGAGCCGTGCTTCGGGCTGAGAATAAGGGCCTTGCCTTAAAGCTAGCTTAAACAAATGCTTTTATTCAATGGACCTTCGTCTTTCACCTCATTGGATGCACTCGCTACCTTCCCTCCTTTGAGAGTTTTTTAATGTTGCTATTATTTTTTAAGAATTGGTCAAGGATGTAGGATAATGGTTCAACCGTACTCTGTCTTGAAAATAGCATGTTAGGACTATTTCTTGCAACAGATACGGAATTCTGCAGTAATTACCTAAAAATAAAGACTCCTTACCTAACTCAACTAGGATTCTCCTGGTTAGGAGTTTAAGTCTTCTGTTCTTTGATTCAAGGATGTATTGCTTACGTTGATATAAAGAATTAACTGAATGGGAAGCTAGAACGGACATTAAATGCATGTATATGTTTTATATACAATTTATCCAAAAGTGAAAAAATTACTCTGCATCGGGAGAGAGCTGGGTACTTGCCCATGACAAAAAAGGGGTACGTCTGTGGAATAGAATATCTCTAACTGTCAGGAAGGCGCCCTCTTAACATCTCATACGATGTACTTTCGCGTATAACTTTTTGATTCTAACGGCCTATGTTATCTATATTATATACATTGATTTTTTTCTTATTGATAGGTATTATTAATTTACTGATAAATACACATATCCAGTTACTGCGCCATGATCTTAATTTAAACAAAATTAGAATGTCTATTTTTGTTTCTTAGAATAATTCACAATACATTACAACTGCAATAAAATACAATAAATGTACAATAATACACAATAATATTAACAAAAATATAAAACAATGCAAAATTTTCCTGCAAAATTGACAAAAATTTTGATTCTTTTGTGTTTTTGTTTCAATTCATTTGATTTGTTTGCATTTTTGCCGTAGTAAAATTTCTAGGTTTTGTGCTTATTTTTTTTTTTTAATTTCCTTCGGACATTGAAAAAGAAATTTTAATTTTTTTTCAAATTAGTTTCTGCGAAATTTTGGAGAACAAATACAAACTAACTAATTAGTGGTTATAAATTTAAATAACAATGATTTATATTTTTCATGAACGCAAAAGAAAGTTCAATAAAAAATTTCCATTGATATTGAATCACGCAAAAAGGGTTGATTCAATAAAAATAACATTCGGTATGCATTTCAAGCCAGTAATTCTCGCTGCTGATTTCTGATCGATCGTTCCTTCTTTTGTTATTTCCCGTTCGAACTTTATTTGAAAGTTGACATTTCTCGCGATTATAAAAACTTCCTGTCATTAAAATGCGTAGGCGGATATCAAAGATATCCATCAAAGATACGAAAATTGAAATTCTGGTCATTCTACATCTTTTTGATAAAGTTTATTTATTTAGAAGTCTGTAATTAAAAAATCACTGCCTTGTGTCAAAAATTAGTGTAAAACATGGTAAAATGGAAAAGAATAGATCTTCCGAAAGTTCTATTTTAGGCTACGCTCTATTCTGCTTTAAATAGAACAAAGATAAATGTCAACCCGATTTAAATTAACCTTTGCATTTTTGTTATTTTTTTACAAATGAATGTATGGTATTATTAAAAGATAGTCAATTATTTGTTTAGAATGAAAAGAACCAAATTATGAAATCAAATGTTTGGTTGAGACTTACGTGGACAGACTACCAACTACAGTGGGACGAATCGGACTACGGCGGAATAGGTGTCCTCAGGTTACCTCCAGATAAAGTTTGGAGACCAGATATTGTTCTTTTTAACAAGTATGTATATTGTTTGGAATTTTGTATGGCTCATACCTATTTACATTTAAGTTAAGAACTTCATGATTTTTTACGAAATTTTGAAGAACGAAATCAAAGTAATCAGTTAATATTAAAGAAATGCAAACACGTTGTGATTTCGATTTTTTTTTACTGTTGACTAATTACCCTTCAAAATGGGTATAATTTGGAAGAAGGTAAACTTACAACCCAAGTCGAAATACACGAGTGGGTCCGTACTGGGCCAGTACAGATTGCCTGAGTCCCAGTTGTTAGGGTCTATACTGGGGCAGTTCTGGCTTGAGATTCTGTGCAGTAGAGCCGCGGTACTATAAACCAGTACTGGCTCTGTACTGAAAAACTGCTGACATACGAAAAAAGCGGAATTAATTTAAGATACGATTGCCTATTATCCGAATATTATTTTTAATTCCAAAAATATTAATTTCATTTGAACTTTTTATTTAATTTTAACACCCACTATTGCTGTACTCTGAAGATATGACAAAAAGGTATTAAAAAAATAAATATTACTTGATTAATAGTATTTTATCCAAAAATATTTATTGTTCTGCTGAAAACAAATACATATATTACATTTTTAAACAATATATTTAGAATAAATTTTCTTAAGCTTCAGGGTTTCAAAAATACACCTATCCCTAAATTTTTTGCTCAGCAGTCGGTAGTCTTAACGATTACTTAAAACTCACAAAATCGAAAGTAAATGACAAACGACCGTCTGTCGTACGCTCCTGCTCCTGCTATTATAGAAGGTAAGCAAGAACAGAACATTTACGCAAGAGACTTCGTACAACACTGTTCCTTAGGGTCCGGTTTCTAGCCGCGAATTATGAAGGACAGTGTTGACGGACTAGATGAAGTGATCCCAGAAGAGCAGCCATTTGCATCTGGCTCATGATGGACAGAGCCTGACGCTGGCAGGCCGGGCTTTTGTTGAGTTGGCTAAGAAGTGAAGCTTTCATACCTCCAAGGCAGCCGATTATGAAAACCACAAGATGGAATTTGTAGCATTGGTACAGTCTGCTCAGCTTGAAAAAAGCTTCATATTTCGCCCATTTTTCTCCCTTCGTTGTTGTGATATTACTATCGGCTGGTGCCAATATTTCAATTACGTAAATTATCTTCGTCTTCACATTCTGGAGAAGAATATCAGGCTTTGTAGCACTGATACATTGAGTGGTAGAGAATAAGAAATTCCAGTAGATCTTACACTAATCATTCTCCACGAAGGTCTCCAATTCCCCTTGGGTGTATGGCAAACAGAGCATTCGTTCGACACCATAGAACTGCCGAAGATGATATTATTAGACTTTTAGAGTTGCCTGTGTCTCTATATTTGCCCGTAGCATGCATACTTTTAGAATCTCCAGTCCCAATCTAGCGGATTTTAGAAACATGTTTGACTTTTGACCAATAAACGATGTTAATGATGCTAGGCCATGTGTAGGCTACTGGAATCCAATGGCAGATCAAGCTCCTCTGCGGCCTTATCTGTGACAAAATATAGAAAGGCTGCGAAAATAATGACTTCATGTTGATATACAAGTTACATAAAGGACTCCATGCTTCGATGGGTCGTCATCACCTTGCGTGTGCTTCGCACAAGCTCCTTAAATGCATCGGCGTCCTATTTTACTTCACCAAACGTGTAGAGCAGTATAGGAACGGCCAGAATATTGGCTGTTTGGAATTTAATTCTTCGCCGATAATTTGGAAGCCCAAATTTTTCTGAAAATTTGGTATACTTTTTTTCAAGGGCCGGTTTCAACACACGCACATTTTGTGTTTTCGCTTGCCGTACTCTGAAATATGCATATTTTCTCTATTACCAAGATCTTAAATGGTATTTTCACCTATAAGTTGAAGATCCTGATCGCCAAACGATGACATACTTTCTAGCCTCCTCTTGTGTGGGTAAACAAAGGCAAACTATTTCTTAAAGTTTCGTGTAACGTTTTACTTTTTGGTGTTATACTTTTACGTCCGAGAATTTATTAATTAAATGAATTTGAGGGAATTTACTTAATTAATCCATTCTTTAGTTGGTTTAATCATGTTTAATTATACGTAAGTATTGATAATTTAATAGGTCAATCTTCTGCCCTATTCGTTCAGGGTTTTTCTAATTTTGTTGAGCTTGGATTGTGTTTATTGGTAAAATCAAATCAAGGGTTATGACAAATTTTTA
>NC_046659.1:24548202-24560116 GCF_010883055.1 Belonocnema kinseyi | reverse complement strand
TGGGTTGAAGAAAACTTCTTCCACCAGAAGGTTTTAATACAATCTGGTCCCGGTGCGGAATAGTTCTTCATCCCTCTTAATACTTTTTTCACCTCCTCGGTATATATATATGTATGTATAGATCGTATAAGAAAATGTTTGTGTGTGTTGTTTTTATCGTCTTATGTATATAATTGGTCGTTACTTTACATTACCCCTCTTTTTGATGAAACGATGAAGAAATTTTTGTTGGTTACTTGGTTCTCTAAAAACTACTCACAATGGCGAGGCGAGAAATTAAAGTTGGAATACGCTTTACGATTCTAATTGTTCTTTTACGTCGGACCGCGACGACAAAACTGAACCAAGTAGATATAAAAAATCCGAACGTGGATTTCCGACGGATCCTCAGTGGTAAGAATGAATATGATTGATTTCGAATTACTATCGTTAACTCTAGATCGATCAGTGGGGAAAGCCACTGCATTCGGTCGGAGAACACCGATGGGCGAGCTTTTGGTCGCATTTTGCGAAATTGCATTTCTCACGCTCATTATGTATTTCTCCGCGGCACTGCTTCCAACAATTTGCTGATCCGATATTTCCGTCCCACTCATTTATAGGAGATAATGAATTTAAATTTTTCACAACTACTGACACTTTTGTTTAAAGACTAATATGAGTTGTAGATTAGCCTATGTATAGGATTACTAAGAAGATGGGTGGTTGACTCGTTCGGTGTGGTGTTTATTTGGAATTTTCAAAATGACAAATTCGCACCAGTGAAATCACTCTCTTTCTTTCATTGTCCTCCCTTGACGATCATGTAATTACGTCAGTAGCATATGTTTTTGCGCGTGCCATTTTACATTTGGGTTACAAGTGAGTGCACTTTTCTTATGGAGATATTTTTCACATTCTCATTCATGAGAGTGTAAGGAAATAGTCCAAATTTTCGATCTCTGGGTTTTAACGGATCTTTACGTTTTGGCACTCACAGAGTCCGAAAATCATAAATAATTCGGTGTCTGTCTATATGTGCGTCTGTATGTCTGTCAGTAGGTCTGTCTCTATGTCTGAATGTTATTACCTGAAAGTTGTAGCCACGCTAACTTTTGAAGGATTTTTTCAATCGAGTCAGCCTTTGATATACGTCTTAAGGTGATGTGCTTTTTAACATTTTGAAAACTTTCCAAAAAAGAGAAAAACAAATTTTTTGTATATTTTAAAAAATATCAATCCAAATTTCTACTAGAAAAAAAATATATGTATTTTGAAATTATTCTCAGGAAATTTCTTAATTAGACAGAGTTAAAAACATTTTGTTCATTTTCAAGAATATGCCATTTTTGTTTTTAACAGATCCGTAAGTTTAAAGCGTTGCTTTTAGTAGATTTGAACAAGATTCACAAATTATCTTGATAAAATTTTTCAAATCGACAAAAATTATCGGGCGCGAAGCGCGAGTTTCGTAATGCGAGAATGTACTCGTCAAAGCCGTAGGTGCTGTAAGAACCTTTTTTAAAAACAAATCGAAAAACTTTTCAGTTACAAGTTTTGGCTGTAATTCCTCAGAAGTTTAAATCACAGTTTTCGATTTAAGTTATAATATTTGTGATCTTTGAAAAAAATGTAGTTTAAGTGTATGCATTAAACGGTGCGAAGACGAGCGCGAAGAACGAGAGTGTACCCGCGCAACGTAGGCGCGTTCAAACTTGACGCGAAGTGCCATGCGCGTAGCGCGCAATGAGAATGTGCCTGCATGGCGGGCGTATTTTTTTGGTGAAGAAGAAGAAAAAGAAAAAGGAAGAAAATCCAAAAGGATTCCGATTGAATTTCCCGTTTTTCCATTTGATTCTTTTAGTGTGTGGCTACTTGCAAGCGTTTAGAAAGAAGGAGAGGGCCTAAAGCTGTTCTGGCCCGAGTTAGAGCCCTATTAGCCGGAAGGGGCATCCGGGCTTACTCGAGTAAGTACCTTTTTAACTGCTTATTTGTTGTTAATTTATTTACTTATTATCCTTTCTTTCTCCCTTTTTTTAAATGTTCAACTTTTCTTCTTTCGAAAAGTTTTCTGTTTTATGTTACCTGTTGTGATTGAATCTGAGTTTTTGAAAATTATGATATATAATATATGCACATTCTCAAATTCTAATACACCATTACAGAACAAAGTCACTAAGAGTATAGTTTTTTTGTTTAATTGTACAGTTTAGACACTTTCTAAATAATATCTGTGAGGCAATAGGTTTGAACTATTTCATTTATAAAATTATCACGTCGATCAATGTAAAAGAAAACTACAGATTTTTCAGGATTTCAATCTAAAATAACTATATAGTGAGGTAGCGTAATTGGAACTATGTTCCAGCATAAAAAAATAGTAAAAACTTTTTTATTATAAACAAATATACCTGTCGTGATATTAATAATAAAAAAAGACATTTCAATCTAGTTATTTTTTAAATTTTATGTTATATTATTGTTTTTTTTTTGGTTGAAAGTCATTTATCAGTTTCACGCATTTTTTCACAATTTCGAAGTTAGCAAATTTTAAAATCTTTTTGTCAAATCCATTATAGTTTACTTTTCAATGCTTAAAGTACAGATTAATTTAAAAATAAGTTAATTAATATGTTGACTAGACTCCGCAAAATTTTATTATTCCCTTTTCAAAAAAAGATTTTGAGTTATTTATTGGTTCCTGATTTGTTATCAGCTAGCTGTGAGACAATAAGATCCAGCGGACCAGGACCTTTTTTTTAGAGTGAAGACCATTTCTTAGAAGGGCACTTGGGTATTTCCCGATAGGTCGAAGCGGCTCGATATTATTCTGGTCCACGCGAGTGTACCCAGCTAATAATCATGACAGTTTTATCCTGTGGAATCGTGCTCTATTTTTTTTATACCGTTCATAATTCTTATACCTTTTTCTTTCTCTTTTTTTCAGCCCGTTCTCCGCAACATCGGTACCCGGACAATTAAAGGATTCCTGATATTTAAATATTGTTCCGAGTGTATGCCTCTACGCCTCTTCTCTCAGTGTAGTTCTTTGAGTTTAAATATATCTCTCCGTCTTTGTACTTTTATAATAAATATTTTTTTCTATTTTTCTCGAGTGAAGTGAAAATTTCTTTAGCATCCCCTCCTTTTTTTCTTTTTTTGTCTTCTTCGAAATTCCAAAGTACATCTAAATTTTTGCATTATCTCAAATTGAGTGCGATATACTTCAAATTAACGATTTTTTCAGGTTTTTATCACAACGTTGATTCCAAGCCACCCTAATAAACTGATAAGGATGAAGATTCTGCAAGATTCACTACCTCTATTGTGGTGCTCGTTTTTTGGGGCTTCTCCTCTTTGTCTTTCAGTTGGAGTAGGCAGCCTGGTGTTCTGCAGGATCAGCTGAAAATAAAAGGCTGGCGGGCCGCTAGATAATAAGCGAGTGTTCACTTTTCGTGCTAATGGGTCCTCTGTGAACTTCAATCTATTCGTTTTTAGTGCGTCCTCCTTTTCAGTTTCTTGGTTTCCGTTGTGCTTCCTGTTCTTCTCGTACAAATGGTTTGTATTAAATAACAAAATATCGGTTCATATATACACGGTGATCCATTTCGGACAAAGGTTAACCAGGGCCGAGGGGGGCATTTGACTGTATTTGTATTTGAATTTGTTTATGAAAAGTTTCTAGGGTCAAATAGCTCTATAAGGAAGAGGTGATACATGTTACAGTTAACATATGACGGCGATCTATTGGACGATTTGAATCAAAAATAAGTATTTAACAAAAGTGAATCAATAAACTGTAATGTACATAATTAGATCCAGGCTATTAACATAAAAAAAAATGTAAATATACATACTCATAAGTAAATACATTCATGAATACGCTCATATATATTTTAATTTACGGATTCAAGGTTTTAACAATGTGTAATTTCGAGGGTAGGATTTGATGTGTAAAACAAGCAAACAGAAAGTACTTTTCTAAAGTGATATTGAGAAGGTGAATTTCTAATTATTATAGGTAGTTTGTTCCAAAGACGAGCACAACGAATAATAAAAGACCTTTACATTTTAGACGTACGGTGTGGCTGCATTTTTAGTACTTTTTTGCTTACACGGAGTTTAGAATGTGTTGGTTGATCTTTGTTAATGAAATGTAAAAGCTTAAGTAGACAGTACGGAACTTTAATACTGAATAGGCTATAAAGTAAATTACCCATAAAAAATTGCAAGCATTAATCGTGCGCTCAAGCTTAGCATTGAGCTTACAGTGATATCGTCGTACACAACACAGCCGTAGGCAAATAAAGGAAGCATAAGTCTTTTAACTAGGAGTATACGCGTTGTAGTAGGAAGTGATTCTTTATTCCTGTTAAGTCTTTCGAGGACTCTAAATGTTTTCTCGAAATATCCGCTATTTTTTTCTTCCAAGTAAGAGCGCGATCAAGAGTATATCCCAAATCCTTCACAGATTCTACAAATGGGATGAGGTGTTTATCGATCAAGAGAGGGTACCATCCATTTTGACCACGAGGTCAACTTTCAAGATCAAATGCAGGTAAGACCCTTTTCTTAAATGAAAACCCCTATTATTGACTGCGGATTTAAAAAGAGCGGGAAATTTTTCGCCAAAAATGACCTGTGGAAAAATGGGTTTTGCAACCTTGAAAAGGTAAGAAATTAAGGTCGAATGTCTGAGAAACGACCAGATGCCCTTTTTCTGAATTGTTTGACAATAACAATAATTTCGGATAAGATGCAAAGACTGTGACTATGTAGTTACAAAATTGACATTCTTGACAATGTCATTTCTCTGTGACTAGTTACAAAAAAAGACACTTTGTCCTCACTTTTAGTTTTACCCAGAAACAACTGCGTGTACGTAGTAAATTCTGTTTTCTTTAGGGTCCTTTCTTGTCGTGAGTTCCTCTTGCCTCTTACGTTTCGGGCAGTTAATTACCGTAAGTCCCCTTGCCACTCACGTTTCGGGTGGTTGATTAACGTGAGTCCCCTTGCCTCTCACTATTGCTACCAGTATTACAATCAGCCACGGAGTAACTGTTCGAAGTGCTTTCCATTGGCTTGAAGACACAAACGTAGACGTCTTTCAAAACCGTCCATACTTTTCAGCAAAATGTAGCGAAGCACCATCTTGTTGAAGCCATATTATTTGTCTTGTTGTTAAGTCAACGTTCCACAATAGTTCAATTAAATAGCAATTTACTATTCCGCACCACACCATAACACTCCATCGATTTTGATGATCTATCGATCTGCACCAGTGAGGATTTACGTCCAAGCAATAATGACCGGTATGTCTATTGAGCTTTTCTTCGCGGTAGAATTTACTTTCATTTAAGAAAACTGCATATCGAAAGAAACTAGGATCATTCTGTACCATTTGCAAAGCCCATTGGCAAAAATTAATACGCGCTAAAATATGATGGTTCCTTAATGCTTGCGTTAGAGTAATGTGGTAAGCATGATAGTTCAGAGATCTTAAAATTCATGATACTGTACTTTGTGGTATACCTATCTCCCTTTCAATTTGTCGAATAATTATTTGTGGATCAATATGAACAGCTGCTAGAACAGTTACAGCTCGTGTATCATTTTCGTTATGCTCATGATGTCGGCGTTCACGAACAAGAATCCCATTGCGAGCTCTTTCAGTCAAAGTACTTATTGTTAAATTAATAGGATGTTTTCTGTCTGGAAACCGTTCAGCATATAGTCTTGATGCAGCGGCGTAGTTAACGCGACATTCCCCTAAAATTAATATCATATCCACGATTTCAGTAGGTAAGTAATCAGCCACATTGCGAAATTTCTTTGGAAACTATCATTTGGAATTTTGAAATAATAAATTTTTTCTGCATCTAGCTCCGAACAAGATTATTATTTCAATAAACAAAAAAGCTTAATACAAAATGGTAATGAGGCCGGAAAAAAACATCAATATCAGGGAAACAAATGCCTCGCAATGAAGTGTGAATTTAGTCAACCATTCTGACGAAAAACAAATACCTGCCACTACACAGCGATCGGTCAGGACGTAAATAATTCACAGCCTGAAGTCTACAAAAGTGACCTGAAGGTCATAATGGTCAAGGATATGTATACCTTAACATTTCATCGACTTTGTGAAGCATCTTAAACGTTTGTTTACCCATTAAACCTTTTGAAGAGCAACCAAAAACAGAGCAAAAGACATTTCTATTTGTCTTTTTATGACTAAATTTCATCCCACTATCATTCATATTATTTTCAGATAATTGTTTTATGCACTGACAACACTATTTTTTAGTTAAAAACTTGAAAATAAAAGTTCTGTATCTTTCGGCTCATATACCGCATGTAAACAAGCCTCCTTATTTTAGTACAATTTTTCGCCACCAGACGTCGTATCGCAGTTCTGTGGTTCCCAATTAGCAAGAATAATTTTTTGTTTCGCATAATAAGGTCAGGTAAATCGATCCTTAATTCTCCGATATGTTTTAGTAACTCCCTTATGCCCACTCAGAAGGCTGTTATGGGATTCATATATTATGTCTTGCTTTTTTTCTAGATACAGTATTTTAACCTTCCCATGACACACCACGACTTTCATTCCTGTATCTCTAAATATTCGCATTAGGGCATCCGTAAGGGCGCTTCTATGTAATTCGTCGCAAAAATCTATATATCTGGTTATTCGGAATTACTCAGGCCCATCCCTTTTCAGGGTTGTCAGCAGATTTTTCAAACAAGTTTCCAACTCGGTTTCGGCTATCCGATCCAAATGATGCTGTCTCACTACCACAGAATAAATTTTGTACTTATGTCTTGGTGTCGCCAGACTATGGCTAGATATGGGATTTCGATCTCGCATTTCATCTAAGTCAATTCGTCCTATTGCTACTAGAAGTTTAGTAACAGTAGTCACAGGCTCGCAGACGGCTGATATAAAATGCATGTAATGATCGTTTTTATAAGTCAGCCAGTCGCGGCTACTTTCTATTACTCTGAGATGAGTTGCAAGATCTGGGATAGCTCGATCCTTAACAGTACAGTCGGTTAGTCTTTGAGATTAACGTCCCTCTTATGTTGTTTTGCGCCTGAGGTGGTTCGAGGGTTTATATACTTGTTTATGGTAGGGGTAATCGTCAGGCTGGGTTGCAAACTGAAACGCTGTCTTTGAGCCGGTGGGTCAGATCCACTACAAGCTGACGTGGTGCTCACTGTCTCGGTTTTCCTCATACTAGTTGGAAAGTATGGGCGGTTTCTTTAACCCTCATGTCGCCCGTGTGTTTTTACCGTTGTTTGTGGTATAGTTGTAGTTCAAGTCGCCCCTTTCTCCGTTCCGGTTGTTGCGGTATCCGTATTTAGTGAGGCTGCCCTTTTCCTTGTAGTTGGGATCCCTCAAGAACTTTTCTCACCAGTCTCGAATTCTGCTTTCTTCGGTGGAGCCTTACGGGGGGCTGACGAAATCCTAGTTTTTCGTGTCGAAAGACTCTGTTTGCTTCCTTCTATAGCAACTTGTTTGGCGGCACGTTTTCGAGCTGTAGTGGATTTTCCCGGGCTTACATTTAAACTCAAAACTGTAGTCCTCAATTCTCTGCAACCATTAGCGTATCCGACCTGTTGGTGACGTAGCTGCATGGATCCATCTTAAGTTCTCGTGGTCACAAGATAGAATGTACTTGCGGCGATATAGATAAGGGCGAAAGTGCTGTAGGGCGTAGACTACAGCTAAACATTCCTTTTAGTTTTCGTGTGCTTTACTTTATTGCCCTCGAAAACTCTAGAAAAATAGGAAATCGGTATAGCTACCCCAGCTAAGTCTTGTGTTAGAACTGCTCCGACTGCGTCTTTGGACGGGTTAGTGGTGAGTCTAAAGAATTTGTCGAAATCCGTGTATATTAAAATGGGTACTGTACATAGTCTTTCTCTGAGTTCCTAAAAACTGTCCTTTTCTTCCGACTTCCACTGAAAGGGCCTCTCGCAATCTTGTAAATAGCCTATGTACTATCCTATCGTGTTCCTATAAAGTTTTTGAGAATAGCACGATATCGTCCAGGTATGCAAAGAGCTCAGTGCCTTGCATTTCCATTAGGACTTGATCCATCAACCTTTGGAAGGTTTCGGGAGCATTCTTGATGCCTATAGTCACTCTTGTATATTAATAGTGCCCTCTTCGCGTGGAAAATAACGTTTTGATTTATTCCCTCGGGTCAGTTTCAATCTGGTGGTATCCCGAAGCCAGCACTTGGCATCTTCCTTGGTTATTAGTTACAATCGACTTTCTTATGTATAATATTTCCTCAAGGTTCAATAATGGTAGATAACCTTCAACTAATTGGGTATTTTGTACAGGAATGGGAACTTGTTGTACGGATCGTGCATCAATAGTAGGCATCCTAGGGATGGATTTAATTTCTGGAACTTGTTCGCTTCTAGCCTTCACCGACTCTGGTTAAATAAAGGGTATTATATATATTGGCCGAGACTGAGTGTGGACGCGGCGTCGCGTTTTTCCGCCAAGTACCTTCTGAGTTTAAAGTGTCCTCGAGTAATGCTGCGCCCATTGCGATGGAGCCTGGCTAGTTTGCGGTACGTTTTCTTGCACAGGTCTTTTTAGAATTCTGGGGGGGTAGTGTATCGGTGACTTCTATTATCGAGTGGGGGCAGGGGGATGTCGAGGGCTTAGGGATCGACTTCGATCATTGTATGATCGGTTAGATTGAGATTCATTATAATATTCTCTTACCATATTCGAGTAATCCTAAGGTCATGGATGATGATCCGGATAATATTAGCGCAGGTTATTGTTACAGGATCAGCCTTGCCCTTGTGAATAAGAATGACTGGGCCTATGGGCTCCATACAATCGCGTTTCTTTGGTTGTCCGTTTATAAATGATTTTATCGCGGCTCGATGTATCGGGATTAGAGTAGCTGTAGGCATTTCGTGTCCGTAAACGGATTCTAAGGCTGATTTCGCGCTCCCTATATATGATTGTAGTTGGTCGTAGTATTCATTTAAAGATTCATCCTTTTTCATCGTCAGGTGGTAAATGTCATTTAAAAAGTTTGCGAATGACAAACCTTTAACCGTAAAACGGTTTGCGAGGGGCAAACCGTCTCATTAGTAAGCCGATCAGGTTGGTGATTTTGCTAAACTGTTTCTTTCGCGTGCACTCCCGAGCGAGCCGGTAAGCTTTCCTAACGTGTATGTAATTAAGGAGGACTCACATGACACAGGTACATAAATAGCTGCATTCACGATATCCTCAATGAAATCTCGTACTGGGATGTTTCTGCCATCGTATGCAGTAGTATGACTACCTGGATTCTGGATAAATAATGTGTCGGCGATGGATTGCGCCACGCCGATCGCAACGTTATCCGCGTTCGAGGCCTAGTCTGATTCCCTTCTGTTGGCCTGCGTGTTTTGGGTGAAAAACGATATCTGCTCGCGAACTTTACATCTCGGCCACCGGGGACGCGTTAAGATCCAGTGGGGTGCCTGATCGCTAAATTTTTATATTCATTGTCCTCATAACACGGAAAACTAGGTTCCCTACAGTGAACTCGTATTCGATGGTTTCTATAATAGGGATTCTTAAGATTTTCTCTTCGAAAAAGTTCGTGGAAATTCGGCTTTTCAAGGGAAGTTCTACCACTGCTCCTGAAAATACGTCGGAATGAACATACAATGCATTGGGTGGTTCGATGTGCTGGAAATGACTAGGTTCATCAGTAAAAGGTGGCATCCTATTTTCTAAATCTTAGTTATAGTCGCAAGAGATTTTGGTTTATCCCTCTCGATATTCAAGAATCTTGCCTTCATTTACTGTTGAGTCAGCGCAGATGAGACTCCATAATTTGATAATTAAAAAAAATCAAATTCTTGTGGCTCTGATTTTCATTCAATCAAGTTTGATAATCTTGAAAAAGAAATTTCTTCAAATCTTCAGTTAAGCGCGCAATTGGGTTATATACCGAAATGTACTATTAGTTTATATTAATTAAGTTCAGCTTATTTTTTTCTTTTTCAAATAAAGTAGAGGTATTTAAGATAACTTAACCACTCCCCTTAATGTTCTTCTCAGAAATGAACTCTTTCAAGAGAATAACAGCTCGTTATACAAAAGATTTTCCAAGGCTATTTGTATGGCAATTTAGAACTGATGTACCATTACCCAAACAAGGATAATTACTTCCATAGTCAGGGTCAATGAAACCGTCGCACATATACTTTATTCACACTGAAGGGGTGTTACGATAGTGCCTTCTGTCTTAGATTCTTTACCAGTGTAGAAAGGTCATTTTTCAGTTGCTCACTTTCAGATTTCAAGTGTGTGCTACTCGTTTGGTCTAAAATCTTTTCCAGAAATTTTGAATGAATCTAAATCCTTATTTCTCGATTTTCCATGAAAAAAAAAAAAACATTTTGGAAATGCTTCTTTCTACATAAGGTGGAGTTCAATTTGAATTTGAATTCCTGTATGTGTTTTTAAACAAATCTGACTCGAAGGCGAAAGCTCACAGTTCCCGAAGGCGCGAGTCCAATCAGTTATTGTGCATGAAATGGGACTAATCTGAATTGTGGTTTTAAGGGAAATAAAAACTAAGAGCTAAAAATAGCCCATGTTTAATTCAGCCGTTGAGAAATTACAATTAGATTTGGCAATATCAAAAATAAAATTTCGATTCTAGGTGCTAATTGAATAAAAACACGAGGTAAAGGCAGCTCAGTTTTTAGTTCAATTTGCACAATAGAATCAGACTTAAATTTTTGAAATTAGACCAAATTAGAACTCAAGTTAGTAGTTAAGTAATACGAAGAGCTGAAACTGCTCATGTTTGAATTTATTTTATACGCCCTCCAGTTGGAAAAATATTTTGTTATTTTCGTTTGAGACAATTATTTATTTCCTAAACTCCGATCTTACTTTTAGGTTTTTTGGTAATATGCTATATTTGATTAAAGTTTGGTACAACACTCTAGAAATTGTTTTTAATCAGTGAAATTAACAGAATCTATCAATTTTTCCATTCCATCTAGAAATTCCTCAAAAGCTTGTTCCGGATTTTCCTTAACCGAAGAGGTTGGGATCGGAAATTCACTGGTTATGTGTATCAATGTGATTGTCCGCACTTCGTTCGCCTGTGCAGTAGTGATTTCGTACCTAGCCTTCACCTTTTTACCCCCACGATGCTTAGATCTACGGGCCTTTTGTTGGCCAGGCATTTGTAAACCAGTTTTACAATATAATGTGTATCATGTATTTTGATAGTGTAATGTTCACTAAGTTTTAATAACTGGACATTCTAAATACTTTTGATTATTTTAGTTTCGATTTCGGCCTGTTGCACAATTGCAAGGCTTGTTGTCAAAGTTGAAATTGTTCTAGTCTTCAAAATGTCATTTTATTAACTCTTTTAATAGACTCACTTTCACTAGTATGTAGTTTGGAAAATTTGCATCAAGGGAATTAAAGATTGTTTTTAAAGAATGAGGTAATTGTTTCTAATAATTTTCGAAACAATTACAATCGAAGCTGAGAGCAGCCCATTTAAGGCCTGTATGCAACTTCAGATTTCATTATGGAAGGACAACTCTTTCAACTTTTTTTTTATTTTACAACCGAACAACAATACAAATGAACAAAAATCAGTTAAAACTAATCCCACCACTGCCAGCAATTATTGCTTACATCCGAGAATTTATTAATTAAATGAATTCGAGAGAATTTACTTAATAAATCCTTTTTTTATGGTTTAATGATGAATACTTGTACGAAAGTATTGATAATTTAATGGGTCAATATTCTGCCCTATTCGTTCAGGGCTTTTTTAATTGTTGTTGAGCTTGGATTGTGTTTCTTGGTAAAATAAAGGTTGTGACATTTGTTTATGAATGACGCACATTATTTTTGTAGTATAAAACA
>NC_046659.1:24527601-24548102 GCF_010883055.1 Belonocnema kinseyi | reverse complement strand
GTTGTTGTATGTATAGTGTTATGTATATAATTGGTCGATACTTTAGATCCCCCCTTATTTGATGAAACAATGAAGATATTTTTATCGGTCACTTTGTTCTCTAAAAACTATTCGCAATGGCGAGGCGAGAATTTAAAGTTGGCTTTCATCTATGCACTTTTTATATTTTTAGGTAATATCCCCAGATAAAACGACACGAAAACACCGCGAGTTTTAAATATTGCTCTACTACAGGGTCAAGTTCCTGTTACGTTGGTATTTTAAAAATTTTTGTTATTAAAGTCAGAAAAGAAAAAGGATTTAGGAATCAAAGTTAGAAAATGCCTCGATTTGCTGTGAAGTTAACTGACTCCCGATATATATTGTCTAGCAATAGCGAAATATGCTTTCCGATATTAATTGTTCCTTTACATCGGAACGCGACGACAAAACCGAGCTAGGCTAGATGCACAAAATACGAGCTCGAATTTCTGACGGATTCTCAGTGGTTTCGTTTAAACGGTAGACTTAAGAATGAACATGATTGATTCGGAATTACTATTGTTAACTCTAGATCGATCAGTGAGGGAAGGTACTGCTTTCGGTTGGAGAGCACACGTGGGCGAGCTTTTGGTTGGATTTTGCAAAATTGCATTTCTCACTCTCATTAGGTGTTCCTCTGTGGGACTGCTTCCAATAAATTACTGATTCGGCATTTCCGTTCCAATCACTAATATAAGTTAATGAATTTGCATTTTTCCCAACCACTGATACTTTTATTTAAAACTAATGGGAGTTTAAAAATTCGAAGATTCATTGGCTTTTCTAAATTCCAATATTGACAATTTCCTATAGCCTTTATTAGAGTAATAATAATTTTAAAGATCAGTGTTGCTGCTAAAACTTTTATAAATAAGTGGGATTGCGAATAATATCCATCTTAAATTTTAAATTGTTTTTTTTTTCTTCAAATTTGTATTCTTGTATAGCATTCTTTTCTTTCTTTGTCCCACTTTTTCATTTGATACCTTTTTCTTTATTTTTAAAACAAGGCACTTTTTCCTTATTCCTCATTTTCCTTTTTCTTCTTGACTTTCGTTATGTAGTTTAATGAATATGATTTAGGGAGCGTGATTTTGTTTGTACTTACTAGCGCCTCAAATAGCTTAGCGTCTAGTGAGAGTGTGAGTGTCGGAGTCGATACCGTGCACCTCACATATGCTAGCGTAACTGCATGTCGGCTATAATTATTTTTATGATTTGTTATGACTACCTTAATTCTAGCCTTTTTTATTGTGTAGATTAGCCATGTATGGGATTAATATAAAGATGAGTGGTTGACTCGTTAAGTGCGGTGTTTATTTGGAACTTGCAAAATGTCAAATTTGACTCTAACATATACAACGTTTGAAAAAGATTAAGATTTACATCCAATATATTTTTTTTCAACATTTGCAGCATTTTTTTCTTCAAAGAAAAAATTGGAGAAGATTTGTCTTCGCGATGTTTTTATTCATAGTTTTTTTCGATACTTTAGAAGATATAAACCATATGTTCAAATGTATTTTTTTCATTTTCAAATATTTATACAGTCATTATAGTACTTCACTGATCATGGAGCTAGCCGTCAAACAGTACTGGGAGAATTGCCGATTATAATCTGTACTGGTGACTATTACTGGTCAAATAATACGCCGCTATACGGTAGGGAGAAAAGGTATTTCAAAATGAATCAACCTACAGGCCTAATATGTAGAATCAATGAAAAAATCTCTGAAAATATTTTCAGCGGTATTATTTTATTGGAAAATGTTTTTATATTATTAAGAAAAATTTAGATAATAAATGTATTTTATGAAGAATTGGCTAGTTTTTGTTGCTTGAAACTGATACTTTTTTTCAGGTAATGGGCGTAAAATGAAGTTTCATTCAAAACTAAATAAAAACGAATAATATCTAGTCATTTTTTAAACAAATGTTATAGAAAAATTTACAGTTGGGCTATTATTTAGTAAATATAGTGCGTTTAAAATGCAGGGATGATTGCGAATATCTTTTCAATGGTTTTACATAACTTTGGTTCAGGTTTTACTATAAGGATTTGAATTTTTTCGTAAAATCAAGTGATATTCTTTGGCCTTCAGCTTAAAGTTGTAGCAAATCTCCATTATACAACTATTTTGTATTATTTCCACAATTTTTGGGGGTGTGTAGATGATAAATCTACAAATATTGTGTAGAAGATGCTTATATTTTTTATATTTCTCCTAGACTACATATTCACACGACGGACAGACACTTTTCTGGAAAAAATAATAAAATAGGTTGCAATGGAGCCACAAAGTGTCACTCAAGATAGACACTCAAAGATCAGTCGCTCAAAGATGGCCACTTAAGGGTTATTTTAACATAAACAAGGTCTGAATACATTTAAGAACCGCAGCTGGTTTTTTGGCTTTCCTTTCAGCGTAACCTCTTGTCTTTCATCTTTCAGGGTCCTTTATTTTCGTAAGTCCCCTTGCCTCTTACGTTTTGGGTTGCTTGATTAGCATGAGTTCCCTTGCCTCTCACGTTTGGGGTGCTTAATTATCGTGAGTCCCATTGCCGCTCTCGTTTTGAGGTGCTTGATTATCGTGAGTCCCCTTGCCTTTCAGGTCTAGTTATGGGCAAAAGAATGCATACGATTTTTATCGAAAATGCTCAAATTTTTGTCTACTTACTTCTTGACATTAATCAAACCGGTCATAGAAACCTTAACATAATTTTGGTTGATTTCGTTAGGAATTAGAGCGCATTCATCAATTACACAGTTCCACAAAAAAAAATTTTTGTCCCGGAAACCAAAATAGACGTAGTGTATTGCGCCTCCTTTTAAATCCTTTCTGTGTATGTCCTCTCTTAAATCTTTAACAAAAGTCTGCCATCATGCTTATATTTCACCTTCCTTAGAACGACGTTCTATCTCTTTATCAAATCTTCCTCCATGCTCTTCACTGTAATCGTCCAGTTTTATATATAAAGGTGACAGTAAAACTCTCGCCGAATCCACTAGTGGGAGGCTGCTGATGTTCTCTGATCCTTGATCAAAAGTTGCTCTGGCTGGCCAATCAATCTTTTTATAATGAATAGGTCAGGTTTTACTATCGCATAAGCATAGGAAACATGGGTGTTTAACGTTACCTGATTGCGGACCCAGAATTATTTCCAATATTTTGAAAACCTCAGAAATCCGCCAATTGTGTTCTGAATATTTCAATATATCCAAGACCAACTTGATATTTTTGTAATTCTCTTTCAACGTAATTGCTTGTGCTACCGGTATGGAAGCAAAATCATTCGTATTGTGAAGCAAAACAGCTTTCGAACTTCTCTTACAGGAATCTATGAATAGTCTCCATTCGATGACTTTGTAAATCCATATAATCTGAACAAAACTCCAAATAAACTTCGAATTACGCAATCCTTTTTTTACTTTTTTTTAACGCAGTTACATCGCTCTTGCAGAAATAGAAATCCTCTTCAGAAGTGGGTTCTGTCCATAAAGTTGAAATTCTTAATTTTAGATGTTCAATATTTCTCCTTTTACGCTAACGAGTCAATTGTGATCTACAATAATCGCATATTTTATGCGGTACCTAGTCTTTATCATAATCAGCAATTGTCAGATCATAAAAAGCTTAGCAAATTATTCTGATCTGTTTAGGAATTGACCTAAGTTTTTTGGCGGATAGCATTCATTGCGTGCGTGGCAGAATGAATCAGGGTATCGACAATGGTCCGCGACGTTGCACTGACATTTTTTCTAAAATCTTCATCTTTCAGAGCATATGCATCACCTATAAAGTGTGCTAACAACAACGACAGACAGACACCGACCCAAAAACTGTTTTTTCTGAGTCAGGGTGTCTTAAAACTTCCACATTTGATGGAATGCGCGAAATTTATTTTTTACATAAAACCAATACCTTATTATTAGAATCAGAATGTAAAAAGATATTGTGATAGAAATAGAATAACATAATAATCTTTTTGTTGGTAGGATTTTGAGAACAATTCTTTTTTTTGTGTACAAAATTACGTAGCAGCATCTTTATTTGATTATAATTTTGAAATTTAATATCTTTCAATAAATAAAATACTTCTGTTGTTAAAGAACAATTTTCAGGAGACATCATTTGAAGCATCTTTTCAATTATCATAGTTTTTTAAAGATATGTATTTCATGCTTTACAAAGAGCATATTAAATATGTTCGTACAAAAATGAGAAAACAAGTTATTTTGAATTGATAAAAAATCCATACTACTGTAGACTGTAGCCTTTCAGCTTGTACGCTCGCTATGTCTGGTACGTCATGTGAGTGTGGTTCTAAGGCGGTGGCTCGAGAGGCGTTTTCACCATAATTTTTGTGTTCTCTTAGCCTATCTTGAAAATAGCGCTCGCTTTATCCTATGTATACGCATCCATACTCTTAAGGAATCACATAAACAATACAAGTTCTGAGTTCGATAGGAATCATATCTTTAGATTTAGTATAACACTAAAAAAGATCTTTTATAAATATCGGTCAATGCTAAATGGGAAGGGTTGGAAATTTTATTGTCCAGGTAGTCTAAACTTTTATTAATATATTTCTTATCAAAGTAAGTAGGACTTGCATGTTGGTGGTATCTTTCAATAAATAAAATACTTCTGTTGTTAAAGAACAATTTTCAGGAGACATAATTTGAAGCATCTTTTCAATTATCATAGTTTCTTAAAGATATGTATTTCATGCTTTACAAAGAGCATATTAAATATGTTCGTACAAAAATGAGAAAACAAGTTATTTTGAATTGATAAAAAATTCATACTACTGTAGACTGTAGCCTTTCAGCTTGTACGCTCGGTATGTCTGGTACGTCATGTGAGTGTGGTTCTAAGGCGGTGGCTCGAGAGGCGTTTTCACCATAATTTTTGTGTTCTCTTAGCCTATCTTGAAAATAGCGCTCGCTTTATCCTATGTATACGCATCCATACTCGCAAGGAATCACATAAACAGTACAAGTTCTGAGTTCGATAGAAATCATATCTTTAGATTCAGTATAACACTAAAAAAGATCTTTTATAAATATCGGTCAATGCTAAATGGGAAGGGTTGGAAATTTTATTGTTCAGGTAGTGTAAACTTTTATTAATATATTTCTTATCAAAGTAAGTAGGACTTGCATATTGGTGGCGGTAGTGAGAAAGTGTGCAGTGGCAGGCTGTGAGAAGTTTTTACGGAGTTTGTGTGGAAGGTGTAAGTGGAGTGTGAGGGTGGAAGTCTAGGAGGTGAGTACGATTGTGAGGGGTATATTGGGAAGATGGAAATTAATTTAAATTGTAGTTGGGGGCGGGGGGTTGGCTAAATAGGGAAAGTGAGATTAGATTTGCAAGAGAGCTGGGTAGTTTTGTGGTCAGGCGTTTGCATTTTTATAGCGGTCAAGGATGGTTTTTGCAGTGTTGGGGGATATAAGGGGTGAAAAAAGGAAGCATGCCGGTAATGTGAGGGGCGCAATAGGGTAAAGAAGCCTTAATTTTAGGGCATGGGTATGGGTATGGGACGAGGAGAAGAAGGTGCTGTTGGAAGTGCAGGGAAACTTGTTTCGTGGGACGTAGGGGGGTGGAAGTAAAGCAGGGTGGAGGAGTGTTAAATTACTGTACTGGAACGTAGCAGGGGTAAAGAAGAAAGATGGGAATTTCTGGAGGAATATTCAGGAATTTGATGTGATTGGACTGGTAGAGACGTGCATAGAGAGAAAGGAATGGGATAGAGTAAAGCGAAAGTTGCCAAGGGGGTATAGTTGGAGGCTACAGGAGGCTGTCTAACTAAAGAGGAAAGGAAGCGCTAGTGGGCAAATTATAACAGGATCTAGGGATTAGTTAGAGGAAGAAGTTCATGTAGAAGGAAAGGGTGAGGGCGTGCAAGTGAGGGAGGAAGGAGGAAGAGGAATAGAGAAGGAATGATTGTAAATAGGACAGGAAGTAGTTGTAATAAAACTGTAAATATTGTGAACAGTCGTTAAGTATCAGGCGTTAGCCGTGGAGACAAAGACTGGCAATGCGAGGTAAAGCGAGCAAAGAGAGAAATGCTTGTGAGGCGAAGCGAGGCGTCGCGAGGAAGGTTAGGATATAGGAGCGAGCGGATTAGTTATAAGGGATGGTCAATTTTTTAAGGCCATCAGATCGAAAAATAAACGTTTATCTATAAAATTAGGTTGGGTAATCATTTAATTTGAGTGTGTTCAGTCATTTTTATTTTATTTTCAAACCTTATATCGAATCATGACGAGGCACTGTCAACCAAACTATTTATTACCGAGTTTTTTTCTTTGTAAGGTATTTTAGAATGGAAAATTACGTATCTACCAGACTAGGTACCTGTTCCATGCAAGTTGGTGATAACAGTATTCCTGGACTTATTTAATGTCATTTCGAAGAAATTAATTTTATCATTATTCTCAGTTTCAATTCTGAATTGAATGCATGGGTCGTAGGTATTGGATTTATAAAGTGGTTGATTTAAGTTGTTGTCACGTAAAAAGGTAAGCAAATAATCGATATGGCTATAATAAAAACAGGAGTTTAAAATGTATGTTTTTTATACCGTGGGTCTTGAAGCTCGCCATCACAAGGTGACGATTCAAGAAACTATGCAACATAAATATTTGTGCAGTTCTGATTTTTTAAACAGATAATTTTAATGTTTATCAATACTAAGTCTTTGTGTATGTTAGTAAATAGATATTTTATATCGAGTGAAACTATTTTGTATTTTCTTAGAATATGGAAGTTTTTTTTTAATTTTTTCAAACAATTTTCAACTATTTTTCACAATAGATTAAGAATTAACTATTATTTATTGCATACACCTTGCTATATATTTAAAAAAATTATAAATAGGGGAGCCTATGAAGGATGTAACCAGTCTAAGAGCTGCAAATTCTTTATGTATCTTCAGATGTATCACATTATGTATTACTTTGTATCTTAGTATTAGAGTATTTATTGGGGTTTTTATAAGTACTACTATTAGTAAGGTGCAACTATGGAGCAACCGCCGCCGCCGCCTACCGCCACTAATCTAGTCGCCACTTACACTTCTGTATGCACTCATCGGTCCCCCAGATTACTCTTTTTTAAAAGGTTAAAAAAGAGTTATGAACAAATGGTTTTTTAACAACATCGTTTAGACTCTTGATTTATTAATAAACAATCATCCAGATGATACACTGTCATAATATTGCTTCAAATTGGTGCGAAACCTTTATCCAGCATGATTACCATAATTTGGTGTTCATAACTTCTTTTCCTAATTTGTTTATAACAAGTTATATAAATAATGTCCCCCAATAACCAGAATTGATTAAATTTTTTTTATTAATCCTTGACACATGATTAAACTTTTCACTTTCGTGATATTTTCTTGTACGACGGGCCATTATTTCGATTGTTTCTACGAAGAATAGGCTATCTTTTCGTTACCGCTGGCCTACTTTATTTAGCTAAGTTTTCAGGAGGAATAACTGAGCTATTATTTTTCTGAACATTTCCTTTTTATTTCAAACTCCAGTATTTTGTATTACAGTTTGTAATGTAATTTAGGCTCCTATAATTTTTAAAACAAGAAATTTTTTAATGGTTTTTGTTTCTTTGAACAATTCTGCGTATTTACAAAATTGTATACAAAATAAAGTTACCCTAAATCTGAACGGTAACGCAAAGATTGCCTATTCTTCGTAGAACCCATAGATTTATTCTCGGCCTTATAAAGAAAACTTGTCAAATATCCGGGGTTTTGCGAGATTCTCGGCTCAATAAAATGTTAAAAAATCAAAAAATTTGTCGAGAAAATGATTACTTTCCCGACAAATATGAATTTTGCGAAAGATAGAAATCAGCAGGTAGCAGACGGCAGCATTTGAAAGATTAGAATCGTTAGCTAATCTATTTTTTTACTCACAATTCTGACATAATAGAAGAATTCTAGAGATTCACGGCTCTTTCAAAGGGCTAGGTCTTGAACATGGTGTCTCCAAATTTTGCGAAATACGTTGAGAAATGGAGCAAAAAGCAGAGAAAACTGACATGCCCTGTCTGTGTTTTTGTAACTGTATTTGTGATCAACCACCGGGCTAGCTGTTACCTTCACTCTATACGCGGAATCGAAGCGTACTTCGTTATCGTCCGTGGATCAAGACTACAATTCTCAAAGGGGAAAACCTCTTCTGGGACATTGACTTTTTGATGAGACAATTACAGAGCCACACAAAAAAAAACACGCGTGCGGATCTGGTAGCAAGGCACACGTATTCCTATGGATTTTGGGGCGCTCGTCATTTTTTGAGGTTATGGCTCAACGATGACGTGATGGGTGATTTTTGATACCAAATTTGAATTCAGCGCCCCAAAGTCCATAGGAATACGTGTGTCTTGTTACCAGATCCACACACTTGTTTTTTTGTGTGGCTGTGTTATCAATCGATATAACTTCAAAAATAATAAGACACGTGTCCCGGATTTTTCGGTTCCTTGTAAGAACTATGAGCGTTTGTAAATCACATTAGCCAAGGGTGCAGAACCTATACCGGTTCACGCGCATGGACTCCCATCCAGCGCCGTTAGTTCAGTTGAAAAGAGTCTGACTTGTGACCCCGGCGAATAAATTATTTGTTTGATAAATACTACTGGGAAATATCCGTCGCTGCAGTGGACACTGCATCACCTGGCTACGTGATAATTCATAATGATTGCCACCCACAAAAATGTAAAAAAATTACGATTATACAAATAAATTATTGGAAAAGTGTCTGCATGATGTCTATTTCCCTGCAGTATTTTTCAAACGAATAATTTATTCACCGGGAAAGCATTAAACATTATTACTTGACATGTTTACAATACGAAAAAAAAAAGTTGAGAAAAAGATTCGAACTCACGGCAGCTTGATCAACAGTCAGACTTTGGTCCACTGGACCAGCGGATCTTGTTGAGAGTTTACGCGCGCGAACCGGTAGAATTTCTGCACCCTTGGCTAATGTGATTCACAAACGCTCATAGTTCTTACAAGGGACCAAAAAATCCGGGACCCGTGTCTTATTATTTTTGAAGTAATATCAATTGATGATAGTCTCATCAAAAAGTCAATGATCCAGAAGAGGTTTTCCCCTTTGAGAATTGTGTGTTGACCCACGGACGAGAACGAAGTACGCCCCGATTCCGCGTATAGAGTGAAGGTAACAGCTAGCCTGGTGATTGATCACAAATACAGTTACAAAAACACAGACAGGGTATGTCAGTTTTCTCTGATTTTTGCTCCATTTCGCAACGTATTTCGCAAAATTTGGCGACACCATCTTCAAGACCTGGCCCTTTGGAAGAGCCGTGAATCTCTAGAATCCTTTTATTATGTCAGAATTGCAAATAAAAAAATAAATTAGCTAACGATTCTAATCTTTCAAATGCTGCCGTCTGCTACCCGCTGGTTTCTATCTTTCGCAAAATTCATATTTGACGGGAAAATAATCATTTCCTCGACAAATTTTTTGATTTTTGAACATTTTATTGAGCCGAGAATCTCGCAAAACCCCGGATATTCGACAAGTTTTCTTTGCTGGAGTCATATTATATCTAAAAATGTTTCATTTCTTTGTTTTGGACTGCCTATTCTCAAGATTTTTACAACAGCGCGGACATACGTACTTTTTGGGCAGTTGACTTCGACTAACATTTTTATGTCAAAAAAGAGCAAAAAATAAATGAAAATTTAAAAAAATGTATTCCGAGAGTGCGTTTATTAAGTCTAACAAACTCTACATTGATATCATTATTAATGCTCCGGCGGACGGAAGGAACCGAAAGGAGCCTCTACAAGGTACCCTTAAAGATCCCACTGAGGCCCCTTCAATTCCTGCTTAAAAAACTTTAAAAAATCAGAAACACCTACTTTTAAATAGTTGAAATTTGGATTCTACAATGTAATCTGTATTAGAAATTCACGGAGTAATCGCAAGACTTTTTCTTGCAGCTTTAAAAACTTTAAAAAATAAAATACCTGTCATTTATATGGGCCGAAGGCTGCTTCAAGATCAATAGATCAATAGAATGTTGAAAAATCAAAAAATTTGTTGAGGCAATGATTGCTTTCACGACAAATATGAATTTTGCGAAAAATAGAAATCAGCGGATAGCAAAGACAGTATTTGAACGGTTAGACTCGTTTGTAAATTTATTTTTCTACTCACAATTCAGACATAATAGAAGAAATCTTGATATATACCAGGTTTTCAAAGAGCTACGCCTTGATGATGGTGACCCTAAATTTTGCGAAATACGTTGCGAAATGGAGAAAAAATCAGGCAAAATTAACATGCCCTGTGTGTGTCTTGTACCTATATTTATGATTAGCCGCCATGCTAGCTGTTAACTTTACGCCAATGCACGGTATATCTCGAGAATTCTTTTATTATGTCTGAATTGTGAATAGAAAAATAAATTTGCAAACGATTTTAACGGTTCAAATGCTGTCGGCTGCTACACACTGATTTCTGTCTTTCGCAAAATTCATATTTTTCGTAAGAATAATCATTTCCACAACAAATGTGTTGATTTTTCAACATTTTATTGATCCAAGGATCTCACAAAACCCCGGATATTCGACAAGTTTTCTTTTTTTCGTTCGCAAATCTTTCGGAAAAAATATATATTGAGCCAGTGATGTACATTTAAAAAAAATAATTCAAATTGGAGTTAACCAACGTCATTAATATAAAATTAAACTAGGTGAAATGAAAGTTTTCTAATTGCCATTAAAACTCGAACTATTCGTCTAAAAGAAACCAACGAATGCCGAAAATTAAAACATATACTCTAACGAATTCAGGATCACTGAAAAGTTTTATTAAATTAACTTTTGGATAAAAATTAGATTTATGTTTCGAGTGTAGTTATGGTCTCATCATCCGGCTCATATTTAAGTTAAAAGTTCGCAAAGATTGCTTTTTTGTTCTAAAGAAAAAGTAATGTGGAAAGACTATATTGTATATAATTTCTAACAGAATAATGTTTTGGCCTAAAAAAACGATCTAACATTGTATTTATGTTAACATTTAAAATACGTAGAGTTATTTATAATTTCAAACATTCCGATCCAATATAGCGTACGAAAAAATTGATTCATTAAAAAAAATCTTTACCTTGCGATTATTTGGGACTCTGATTCCGAATCTTTTAGGTAAAATTTTGAAAATTAAAAATGACCGCTTGAATATAGCGGACGAGAAAATTGAAAAATTCACAAATGTTGGTAAAAATATTTACTTGCAGTTTGTGTAGGGCTCTGATTCCGAAATTTAGGTCAGATTTTCCTAATTTCAAATCGCCGATCAAATATATATATATATAAACATTTATTTTTCAGCCTGCTGGCCTTAAAGAATTGACTTGCTTACACTTTCATTTTTTACAGAATTTTCTTACAAATACCTCTTAAAAACTAACGTCAATCCACATCTTATCTCTAGACTGCTCGCTTTTATATCCTAGCCTTCATCGCTTCGCCTCGCCAAGCACGCATGTCGCTACTTTCTCGCTTTGTCTCGCATTGCCAGCCTCTGCCTCCACGCCTAATACCTAATACTTACCTACTATTTGCAATAGTTACCATTTTCTTCCATCTACTTCCTCTCCTATTTACAATCATTCCTTCTCTATTCCTCTTCCTCCTTTCTTCTCTTCTTCTCTATTTTACCCAACACCCTCTTAACCCTTGCTACAGCCCTATTGTCCCTCCTTTCATGCAACAATACCTCCATGCTTAACCCACTCCATTCCACATCTTCACACTCCTCAAACCAGTTCTCCACTTTTGCACCCCCCCTTCCCGCACAATTCGCACATTCTCTTCTCTCTGGAAAGTCAGAACCCATTATAATCCTCCATGCATTCGCCTCTCATCCTCGCTATAAGTTCAAATATGATGGATCAAAGAAATGAAAAATGGATAAATTTTTATGACAATCAGTACCCTGGGCATTTCTCTACTGCTGAGTAAGAATCTTTAATCAGATTAGAGAAAATTGAAAATGGCCGATCTTAAACGGGAGATGAAAAACTTAAAAAAATGATAGATGTTTGATGAAATTATTACCTAAGTCTTTTGTTGGTTGCTGATAGTGAATCTTATGTCAAATTATTAAACTTATTGAAGCAAGAAGGACAACTGTAATTAGTTAGCTAATTTTAAAGTAAAAAGATTAGATTTCATGAAATTGTGTACGAAACTTTGTTTAAAAATTAATAGACTTTTTTTCAGAGCGGCATACATTTTCTACTCACAGATTATAAATATTGGGATGCAAATCAATTTGATTAAAAATGGCAAAAGCGGAAAAGACCGGATTCAGTTCAAAACATTGTAAATAACTGTGAAGCCTCCTTAACTTTTTGTATTAATCCTCATCGTCACTTTATGTGTCTGATTTGTGATTGTTTTCATTTTGTTTAACACACTTTTCGCCCCATCACTTAATTCTTTCATTTTCTTTTCTTTTTTGACACTAATTCATTTATTACTGGATCTGGCGAAATAAGCATGGAATGGATTGTGTCTTCATTAGATTATTAGATGATTTGTAACACATCTTCAAAACGTTGAATTAATTCAACGCCAATGTGAGTTACTTCAGCTACTACTTTAGGATTATCAAAAAAACGTCTAGCAGTGTTTTCATCGTTTGTACTTTCATGACCTTGTTTTACAACATGTACAAGGATTGATAATTATTCACGTGGACAACCCTGAACGATCTTGTTCCGCAATTCTTTCAATATCTTGTGATCACCATTGGAAAGTTTCCCATCAAGAATTGTAGGGTATAACTCATGCAAAATAGTGTACATTTTTCTTTATATAGTAACAAAGGTGTGTTTCAAACTCGAGATTTGCTCACAGTAATAACAATACACTTCTGTAGTTTTCTCTGATGTTTCCTTCGTAAACTGAAATGCGATGGGCTTACATAATCTTACAGAAGATGGTTAATTATTCCTCTACAATACGTCCCCATCTGAAGATGAAGTGTTAAGAGGTACGTACGATACCATGCATACATAAGCATCACTATTCGCTGAATTTTCCGCAAAATCTGACCATCCTTATTCGAATTGTTGCTGACTTGAAGCACCATCCAAACCCCATTTCCTCGTAATGTTACTGCAGAATTATTCTCAAAGTTGTTTAATTCTTCGGTTGAAAGCAATGAAACAATTATACGTGAAGGATGATCAAGCAACGACTGTAATTGACTTTGAGCATCATATCGTCATCATATGCTTCAGGATCAATAATATCGATACTAGACTGCTTTCGTAATAGTGCAATTGCTTTTAATAATACTTCTTGTCGATGGTTATCGCACAGGGTTTGAGCACGTCTTTGCTGCGTTCTTTTACTAAAATCTTCATAACCATTCGCATATATCACTTACCTGTATAATAAACATCGACATTTTCAGAATTTTGTAGTAATCGTTTGTATAGAAAGTGTTAGAATAAATCACTTTAGATGCAGTTGTTAAATATTTGCCACAGTAACGGAAAAGAGTAAGAATTTCTTTGTTTTTGTACGACATGAAGTTGCCGAAGAAAAAAGTAAAAATTTCTTTGTTTTCGTACTACATGAAGTTGCCATAGATGGGTAAGTAAAATACCGTAGGTAATTAACGTAGTTTATTAGGGTGAATTACTAGGTACTTTACGTACCTAGTTTCTTACACGACAGAAATTACGCGTATATGGGACTTAATGTTTAGCGATTTCCGTTTCCCTCCACAAACATTAGCTCTAAAACTTGTTGCCATTTTCAAACATACCCTGCTGGAAGTAAATGGATAGAGTCTCTATCAGCTTGAATCATTTTCTATCTTTAAGATTGAAATGAAAAGAACCGATTTATCCATCTTGATCCCAGATCTATCCCTTTAATCATTTTCTATACTTTTTTCAATCTACAATCACCTCTATTCTTTTAAATTCCAATTTTCTTATCCGACTCTATCCGCCACTTATCCACATGTATCTTTTTCTTTCCACTCATTGAATCTTATTCAATCTCTTTTAAAATATAAGATATCCTTATCTTCTTGATTCTCAATCTTTCTATCTAAATAAATCCACAGCTTAACCACTTATATTCTTTTCTATTTGTTAGGCAATCTAAGATTTCGTCTAACTTTTTCAATCCCTATTTTTCTATTCAAGTGAATCAATTTCTATCTATTCTAAAACATAGGATATACATATCTTTGTGAAGCCAGTCTTTCTATCTAAATTAACCATCTACTGATCCAACTGTATGTTTTTTATCCGTTGGGCAATAACAAATTTCTTCTATCTTTTTAATCCCTATTTTCCTATCCAAGTGAATCGATTTCCATCCTTTCTGAAATATAAGATGGCCCTATCTTCTTGAATCCCAGTCTTTCTATCTAAATCAATCCACAGCTTATCCACCTCTATCCTTTCTTGTCCGTTAGGCAAGCCAAAATTCCGTCTCTCTTTTTGAATACCCATTTTACTATTGAAGTGAATTCATTTCTATCTTTTTTAAAATACAAGTTAGCCCTATCTTTTTGAATCCTAGTCGTTCTATTCAAGCGAATCCTCCGCTCATTCACGTCTACCCTTAGCGTGGCACATGCTAGTTCACGTACATTCCTGACTTAGTCATGGAAGGTTCCCAGTAAATGGATATCTGTAAAAGTCAGATAGAAGTGAAATAATTTGAACAGTATATAATTAGAGGGTCAGCAGAAGGCTTTTTAGAGTTCAAACTTCGACAAGTAGGTCGTCAAGCTAGGGAATTTTCTTGTTAGGTATATAAACCCTTGCTGGTCTAATACTATTTTACGGGATTTTGTAATTCGAAATATATTATTATTTTCGAAACGGATAAAATACTACATTTTGATGTAGATTCAAATGGTGAGAAATGAAAACGACATATCGTTGATAGTGAGTACCCAGCTGGAAGTAAAGGATAGTCTCCATCCGTTTGAATTATTTTCTATCTTTGGGAGTCTTTCTATCTAAATGAATCTTCCACTTATCCAAGTTTATCCTTAGCGTGGTGCGTGCTAGTTGGCGTACATTCCTGACTTAGTACCGGCAGGTTCCCAGTAGGTCGCTGACTGTAAAAGTCAGACACAAGTGAAATCATTTGCACAGTCTATAACTGGACGGTCAGTAGAAGCCTTTTCAGAGTTCAAACTCCGCTTCCAGCAAAATCGCGGTAAAATTTCAGCCATAACCACGTCTCACAACCGTGAGATAGGTAGTTATATATATATATCCTCGGTAGTTTAATACTATTTTTCGGGAGTTTGTAATTAGAAATATATTATTATTTTCCAAACGGATAAGAATACTACATTTTAAATGGATTCAAATGGATAGAAATTAAAACGATATATCGTTGATAGTGAGTAGTCTTGAATAGATAAAGACAGGCATTTGTGAACCACAAAGATAGAAAAAGGTAGGCCCATAGGACCACAATGGAGAGAGTCAGTGATAGGGAAAGATAGACGGTTGTGAACGCCATGGATAGAAAAAGATAGACAGTTGTGACTGTCGGGGATAGAGTCAGAGATACAAAGAGATAGATCTGAGGACACGCGACGGATATGGCGTGGAAAGAAAAAGATAGAGTTTTTGGGATGCAAAATGTCAATTTGGGAAGGATGGAATCTCTCTATCTTTTTCTATCCATATGTTTCTATCTTTTTTAATCTTTTTTCTTTCAGCAGGGTAACTTGAAAGGAGTGTTTGTTTTGCTTCTGTTTCGCTCTAGTTGATAATATTGTTTTTCTATTAACAATATTGACACTAAAAAAAACTCTTACAAATGCCAGTACCAGCAATTCAAAAAAGTGAGGTAATTCACAGCTTCGCCATCTTGGCACGTAATTTATTAGGTATTTTACGTGTTTTCTACGTATAATACTTCACTTAGGTATTGTATATAAAAAACCTTAAGCTACGCGTAACTGCACATCCCTGGAAGTTGCCCAAGAAAAATTAAAATGTACTAACGACCTTCTTTTATTGATTTCATTTGCATGCTTGAGTAGATTTTGTTTACAATAAAAATCTAATGTAGTGATATAACCAGTATCCAATTAATGATCATTTCTTCAAATCCAGTAATAAACACATCATGTTTAAATTTAAAATGTAAAAAAATGATTTTAAATCATTTTAAAAAAACCTTTTTTATAAGCATTTATACGCCTTTTAAACATTTACTCTCCAACTTTTCATGGGCAATCTTGATTTTATTTTAACTGATTGAAGATTCGTAATCATCAATTTGATCAGCAATTTAAAATTAAAAAATCTGACTTAAATTTCGGAATTAGAGCCCTACACAATCTCGAGGTATAGATTTTTACAAACATTTGTAAATTTTTTAATTTTCTCGTTGGATATATTGAGGCGAGCATTGAAAACTTTCAAAATTTAACCTAAGATTTGCAATGAAAGTTCCAAATAATCCCGAGGTACTTATTTTTACAAAAATATGTCAATTTTTTAAGTTTTTGGTCCGCCACATTGGATTGGCCATTTTGAATTTTAAAAATCTGACTCAAGATTTGAATTTAGCGACTCAAAAAACCCTGTTGACTGATTTTTATAAACATGTATTAATTTTTTAAGTTTTTTGTCCGCCATATTGTATCAACCCTTTTGAATTTTAAAATTTGACTTGAGACTCATATTCAGAGACCCTAAAATTCTCTGTATGCAAACTTTCATAAGTATAACTTTTTTCACCAAGATTTATTATGTTTTTATCATTTAAATAGCCATATTCGATCGGCCATTTTAATATGATATGGCCATCATATACATAACACAAAATGTTTCACATCTTCCAAAATTTGATGCACATAAAGATGTGCAACTATGAAGTTAATATTTTTTAGAAAAAAAAACTAACCAACTTTGACCGCTTGCATTGCCACCGCTATCTGGAATTTCGCAAATGCGGCAGCAAATTCATATTCAGCGATACCAAAACCTTCGGTGTACCAAGGTTAATAATTGACATTCTCATCAGAGAAGGTATTCGATTTGTGTAAAATTTGACCCCCCTCCCATTTTTTGTCAAATATCCACGTTTTGAGACCTCCTGAATACGAAAAACAAGTTTTTGAGAAATCTGTCTACCTGTCTGTCTGTTCATTCTTTAGTTAGTGTGTCTGTATATTTTTAGTTTGTGAGCACGATAACTTTCTGAAGAAATGACGAATTGCATTGGCCTTTGGCAGTGGCGGACTGGGTACCCAGGGGCGCAGCTGGGGAACCAAGAATGGTGGCGATTCCTAAAAAGAAGGTCATCAGAGAAAAGGAAAAACTGTTTCTAAGGAGTATAACGTGAATGTATTAGATTGTGTGTAAAACTTTGCCCCCTCCCCTAAGACTGTTATAACAAATTTTTAAACTTTTTTGAAAACTCCAAAATTCAAATTTTGATGAAACAAAATAATAATAACAATAATAATTATAATATAATACAATAATAACAAAACAATATATATAATAATAAAATATATAATAATAATAAATAATAATAAAAAATATAATACAAAACAATAATAACAATATCAATTGTTTGAAACGATACATTTTTCAGGGTTGCTGATGGCTTGACCTTTAGTTTTAAAAAGTTTGTGCACAAATGTGGGGAAGTACAAAGACCGAGTACAAAGACCGAGCGCGGCGCACAAGAACCAAAAGTCGCGCACCCTACTCGTGCTGCAATTTGAAAGCGATAAGAATAACAGTTATTATAGTAAAGTATAGAAAAATATAGTAATATTTTACTATTTCCAAAATAATGAAATATATGCGAAAATAGAGTTATGCTTTATACATAAATCAGTTTATGTGGATCTCTTTCAAGGTACGTATAGGCGTAATCGAAAGTTAACATATGTAAAAAGTTGATGACAAGAATATTCCTTTAACTTTTACTGTTTCAATATAAATAATTTATTATTTATTTAAAAAATATTTTCTTTATTAGAATCCAAAACATGCATTATGGAATTTTTTAGGAATAATATGGGTGAAAAGAAATTGGAGGGTACTTTTTACTTTACTAGTATTACTTATAGAAGTACAAGTGTAAATCTTGGTATAATTGGATATTCGTTTCACTCTTTCCATTGCAATCTAATATATATTTATTTCTTTAAAAAATATTATCTTTTTGGGGCGCTTTGGCATGGCTTAGGTGGCGTCAACCAAAGGGGGCGCAGTCGGGAAACCCCGTCTGCGCCCCCATGTCCGCCCGCCACTGGCCTTTGGTAAACTTTTTTAGTGTCTTAAAATCAAGGTCAAGTTTGTTAGCCGTGATTTTGGATAAATATTCGAAAAGTTCAAGCATTTCAAAAAATTCAAAAAATCAAACGAAAATTTATATTTTAGGCCAAACAACGCACGATATGAAAAAAGTCAAGAAGAGAAAAACGTTGAATTTTGAACACCCTACAAGATTATTATAAAACTTCATGAATTTTTTTGGAAAATTAAAAATTTTGATTTTAATTGCACAAAAATAATGAAAAATAAAAAACTCCATATTTCCATTTCAATATTCTCTCTTCACCTTTTTATTATAATCGCTGAGTGTTTCATGAATTCGGAGCATGAACTTGTGGATAAAAGCACTGGGTTCGCTTAATCGTTACAAGATCGCCCTTTTCATACTGAGTCGGTACACGGCGTCTGAGATTGTACAAGTGAAGATTCTCTACTTTAACTTTAGTAATTTGTTATTTAGCCTTTTCACGCCAATTAACCCGACTCTGTTGAAAATGTTTCAAGTTCATCTTTGATACGTTCTTTTACTTGTAAGTCAATTTCAGGTCGCATCTTTACACGAAGAAACAACTCAAAAGGCGTCATATCTATGTTTCTTTGGTAGGTAGAATTCAGGTCTTGTTGCAATCTGTCCTCGTGTTAATAACATTTTGAAGGGTCGTTCATCGATAATTTGGTAAGAGCAGCGATAAAGGTCTCCTTTAGCCTCACAACTTGATCGTTAACTCTAGAAACACCTATAGTTATAGTATGGTGTTTGATTTTTCGGTTTTGCACTAATTTTGGAATTCTTAAGACGTGAATGTCGTTGCACGATCAGAGATTATTCTTGCAGGGATACCAAATACAATCTTCTGTTTTTGCAATCTGTCAATCACTTCTTTAGATGTCGTTGATTTAATAGGATAAAACCACACGAAATTGGTAAAACTGTCGATAACTGCTAGTATATGATGATATTTTTCGCTTGTTGTTTCAAGAGGCCCAAGAATATCGACATGATACTTGTGAAGGGGAATATCATTTTTGAATAATGGATGACAAAATCACTTCTTAATACCTTGTTTTCTATTACCTAGAATGCAAGGAACGCAATTGTCGATGAATCTTTCTATTTTTCGTCGAAGGTCTGAAATGAAATAATCTTGCTTTATGAGCTCTTCTGTCCTTTGGAGTTCAAAATGTCCTCGATTATGCACACTGCGAATGATATCATTTTGCATAACCTTGGCAGCCATCAAAACGTCTCGCCCATCCTTCTCAACATACAGAAGTGCACTTCGCACAAAGGAATCTTTGTAGGGTTTCTCCTTCAAAATTTCGAAGATTAAGCTCGTCTCGCTGTCCTCTTGCAGCACTCTTTTAATACTTGGTGTGATATTATCTATTTTGAAAGTCATCACGGAATGTCGGCTCAAAGCAACGACATGCTTCATCCGAACTCCGGGGCAATGTTCCACGGTGTAGTCAAAATCTTTTAAAAGAGAGACTCATATTGATACTCTGGTAATCATATCCTTCTTGCCCATGGTTCTCTAACAAGCTGAGCAATTTATTATAATTTTGAACTTGATTCCCCACAGATAAATTCTAAATTTCTGAAGATCTAAAATAATAGCAAAGATCTCTAGTTTGGAGCTTGTGTGATTCTTTTCTTCTGAAGTAGTTTTTCTACTTATGAAATGAACTGAATCTGCCTTATTCATCTGCATTAGGGCGTGACACTTTTTTATATTTTTGGTTGTACATCATCAAAGCCGGATGCGTGGTCATCATACTTTTCAACTTTTGAAAGGATCTTCGCTCGGCTTGAGTAAATTGGAATTTCCTGTCTAGCTTCAAAATATCAGACAAAGGCTTAGAGATTAGAGCATACTGAGGAACGAACTTGCGGAAATATTCGGATAACCCCAGAAAGCTTTGTACCTCCTTCGTATTGTTCGGATCTGAGTAATTAGGAATCACCTTGATCTTGTCAGGCGATATATAATTTTTCCCGTCCTTAATCACGTGTCTAAAAGGAAACTATCCCAGGTGTCCCTCACCGATTTTGATGAAACTGCAATATGTTGTAATACATCGAAAAATAAGAGACACGTATTTTTTTTTATCGGC
>NC_046659.1:24514657-24527501 GCF_010883055.1 Belonocnema kinseyi | reverse complement strand
ATGGCCGATAAAAAAAAATACGTGTCTCTTATTTTTCGATGTACTACAACATATTGCAGTTTCATCAAAATCGGTGAGGGACACCTGGGATAGTTTCCTAAGAAATTCAGTACGATGTTTCACCAATTGAGCCTTAATTTCATTCAATTCTAAACCGTACTTAAAAGCCATGTCCGAAAATCTTTCTAAACGCTTTAAATTTCTTTATAATCAGGGGGAGGAATTATTATGTCGTCGATGTAAACATAACATATACCTTCTTTAATCAATAACCTAATAACAGTATTAATAAATCTCAGAAATACAGCAGAAGCGTTACACAAGGCAAACGAAGTCATCAAACATTCCAAATGACCCTCTCCTGTAACGTATGCTGTATATTTGCGACTATCTTTGCTCACTGGTACGTGGTGGAAAGCATTTTTTAGGTCAATCGTCATAAAACGCGAGCGTCTTGGAGCTTATCTATCGAGTCTTGATTTATTGGAAGAGGATAACGATCTCTAACTATCACACGATTTATTTTTTGACAATCTTTGCATACTCGTGGAGTTCTGTCCATTTTTATGGTAACAACAGGACTAGCGTAATCAGATGAACAAGTCTTTACTTTATTTTCTTCGATCAATTACTCGTTTTGTTTGTTTACTATCTCGGTTTCTGTTGGCAAAATTATCGCGGTCTTGGATAAACAGGTGTTTCATCTTGAATTCAACATTTGTCATTTTTGTTTTGCAGGGAACATATTTATCCAATATTTTGTTAGATTCTTCGCGTATTTGAACATCAGGGTGTTAATTTAATTAATTTTGCCTCACCAGGCCCGCTTTAAAGTTTCACTTGGTCAATTGCATCGTTGTCCATAATTAAATTATTCTATATATTGAATCTTTAGGAACTACAAAGATAGTGGTAGGAAAACGATCATCGTCAATATTTTTAACCGTCTAAAAAACCCGAAAGTCTCTGTTCTTTGTTGTATTTTTAGTCTTGACCTTTTATAAAAATGCAAAGCGAATAAAGTCGTGGAAATGAAGGTAAATAAGTAAGTAATAAGTAAGTAATAAGTAATAAGTAAGTAAATAAGTAAATAATATAAATAAGCAACAAACAATTTAAATTTAGAAGTTTCAGTCACTGATTTGGACTCTCATCAGTCAAAAAAAATTTATTCAGTCTGTAAATTGGATACAAATAATAAAGGAAATTAAAAAAAAAAAATTTTTGTAAGGAAAGAGAAGGGTTGTCTCTTAAAATGAGGCCCTGAACTTCAAACGTGTAAAAAGAAACTAATAATACCGTTGTAAATTAACAAAAAAACAGAGGTTCAACACGCAAAACATAAAATAAAGTAAAACTACATAAAATACATGGTAATAAGTTAAGAATCAAAAATAGGTCGATGTAAATTCCAAAAACAGAGAAGATAGTTCACCAAAAATAATAAATGACGAAAGAGAAAACAAAAATAGAATTATAATATAAATAAGGACGAAAGCCCCACATCCTACTGAGAACGTGACATACGAATTACTAACTAACGAAGGAAAAATTACGAGGATTCAAGCAAGAAAACAGACAGAGATTAAATGGGCAGTAAGTTAGAAAGGAACTTTAAGGACACATTTAGGATTAAAATTTGGTAAAAGTTTTGTAAAGGTCAGGAAATAAATTATTTTCATATTTAAGATTGACAGTATTAGGTATTTTATTGATGAAGAAATTTTCAACTATTTCTCTACGGGCTCTATTGTTCTCCAATGATAGAATTTTAAAGTTATCCAAATCGAAGTTATGACCGGTATCAATATGTTTTTTAAGCAGAGTACAAGCTACTTTATCTGGATTTAAGACCGAGTATTTGTGCTCACGACCACGGGTTTCTATAGGTTTTCCAGTCTCAAATACATGGGGAAAAGGACAGGCAGCGCAATTGTATTTATAAACAACTTCGGATAATTTATTTTTGGGAAGTAGATCTTCAAGATTATTAAATATTTTGAAAAACTATTAGTTTATTTTTTCTGATACACCTTTTATGTATGGAGAAACTGTGAAATCAACATAAGAGACTTTTTATTATTATTGTTGGATTTAGAAGTAAATTCAGTATTGTATAAACGAAAAGTTTCTTCTTTTATACCATTGTTAATTAAGAATGTCGGAAAACCATTCTCTTATAAGGTATTTCTGAATAAATTTATATTTTTGAATCTAAATTCTGGATCTGAAATTCTAAGAACTTTCTAGAACAAACCTATGACTAGGCCAAGTTTATGGCAATTAGGATAAAAAGAGTGAAAATTTAAGTAGCGGCCAAACCACGTTTTCTTCCGAAACCAATCAATTTTCACAAAACTATCACATCTAATAACAAGAGTGCCCACAAAACTGAAAAGGGGAGATTTTTGAAGCAGTTCAACTCGAGTTTCTCCATAACTAAAAGCTGATAAAGATGAGAGGGGAGAACCCATAGCTAAGCCGCTTTCCTGTTTATAAATAGAACCATTAAATTTGAAAATTGTGGAATTTAAACACAGTTTAATACAATATCAGTAAATTTAGAAATCTCAGACCATTTTTGAGCTGCACAGTGAAGAAGATCAGGTGTAGGAATATTGCTAAATATAGAAACTACATCTAAAGAAGCTAATATGTAATCACAAGAGATGCGACATTGTTTGATCTTTTGAACAAAGGATGAGCTATCAGTGACATGTGACTCATTTTCTCCAATAATATTATTTTAAATTTTGGATAAGAAAGCAGATAATTTATATATCTCTGTTATATACTGGCGCAGATCCAGAGGGGGCACGGCGGCTTGCCCCCCCCCCCCCAAAGGCCACAATCGGATTTTGAAAATAAGATAATTAAAGTTTATTATATATAATACTGGAAAGCGAATTTCCTCCTTGAATACGGTTATAGAGAAAAAATCAATTCTCAGCGTATATTTTCCAAGTGTAGCGCCTATTCTAAATCATGTTGTTACGTACAGATGCTCTGGTAACGTATATAAGTCTGGAAACGCCAGATTTAGATCAATTTTTACTACAAAATAAAAAATTTCCATATATACTTTTATCTGGGAGTTTTTAACAATGCAGAACTCTTTTATAGCACCCATCTTCCCTTTGAATTGCCGCATTTTTTTCTTGCTTTTTTCTCTGTAAACTCCAGATAGGTTTTTTGATGATTTTTCGGACTTTTGAATTAGATATATAATTTTTCATAAAATAATAATAATAAGTAACAAAATTTCGGGGAGAAAATTCGAATCCTCTTGCATTGACGTTGAAAAAGGGAGAGAAGCAAAAAATATAGCAATTTGCATGTACATACTTTTCGAAAATTGCAAATTATTGCAGATAGTTTAAATAATTGCCTAGTACTTAAATTATTTTATTATCTTAGTTAGAACTAGAAATAATATGGTTGTAAATTTATGTAAAAAAGTAAGCAATTTAATAAATTCTTTTATTTTTCAAATAAGGAATGCTCCAAAGTTAACTGCCGTTAAAAACATTCACATTTCCTTACTTTTTATGAGATTTTTTGGGTCTGTAAGCTATACCAAATTTTCTGTCATATTGGTTTCATGCTCACTAATTTACAATACTTTAATTTTACTATTTTTTTTATTATTTTTGCTTCACTTACTTTTTCAACGTCAAAGGCAGAGAACTTTAATTTTTTCGTTAGTAGTTGTAGGTAATTACATTATTCATGTGTAAGTTTAAATAAATAAAAAATCGCTTGAAAATCGTTACTGGTAAATAAACATATCCTTATCTAGACAAAAATACGAGGGTGAATCAAATATTAACCGGAATTCTTTTTTAATATTTATTTATTTATAAAACAATGCAAAAATACTATTGATTATTTTTCTACATAGTCTCCTTCACGCTCTACACATTTTTTCCAGCGGTTTGGAAACTTGTTAATTCCTTGCTCGTAGAAACTTTGAGGTTGAGTCATCAACCAATTGCGCACGAATTCCTCAACATCTTGATCGTTGTCAAATCGCAATCCTCCAAGTGCATCTTTCAATGAGCAACACTCCTCTGTAGTCGAAAAAGACGGTCGCGAGGACCTTACCGGCTGAGAGACGGGTTTCGGCTTTCACAGGACCGGCTTCGTCTTTCCTTCGCCATTCTTTACTCGCCATCTTGGACTCGGGAGTGGAATGATGCACCCATGTTTCATCACATGTCACGATATGCTTTAAAAAAGTCTCTTCCTCCCGCTGAAATCGATTCAGATGTCTCTTACTGATTCGCAGTCGGATGTTTTTTTGATCTTCGTTCAATAACTTCGGGACCCATCGGGCACAGATTTGTTTGAAACCAAGATGATTTTTAATGATTGTTTGAGGGTTTCCATAGCTAATGCCCACCTGTAAAGCGATTTCATTAATAGTGAACCGCCTGTCACTTTCAATAAGGTCACGAACTGCACCAATGTTATCGCCAGAGACACTTGATCTTGGACGTCGATTATGACTCACATTTTCCACACTTTCTCGTCCACTCTTAAACTTTTTGGCCCAATCAAACACTTGAGTTTTAGACAGAGTATCATCCCCATACTGATCCTTCAATCAAGTCAAAATGTCGCACGGTTTAACGCCTTCTTTAGTTAAAAACTTTATTATAACCCGTTGTGCAACGGACGCTGGAACCTGTTGCTCACCCATAGCTGTACTGACGAATTGACTGAGTCAAACAGCTCACCAAGCGTTTTACCCACTCATAATACACTACATTACAAGAACCTACACTGTGAGAGTGCTTGCGATTGGCTAAGAAAAGTATTTGTAAAATTCCGGTTTATATTTCATCCACCCTCGTATTATTTAAACTTCGAATTGTTCGACTTTTAGACCGAACCCTGCACCCAAAAATGCTGTTTTAATAGATTTTCCTATATTTAAAGTACCAATTCTAAGTATCCTTTCTAAGTGTTAATTCTAAATGCGAAAAATTAATACGGCCTTTCTTGGGGCAGTCTTCTACTATGAACTGCGCCGTAACATATCCCCCGTGGTGACAAGGGTATAAAACCCAAACTAATAATCACCCTCACATGGTTAATACGGGGAAGGAAATTGGCTTAGGCTTTGTTTATGACTTTTCGTATGACTATACATTTTGCAAGGTGCGTCAAAGCGCCCCTGAATAATTGGCGCTGGTTGTCATGCACCCCTTTGCCCCTTGGGAACGGCAACTTTAGAATCTCCAAGAGAGCATACTCCAAATACAGATTGGCAGAGTCAAAACGGGTGTTTCCATCAGCAGGTTACAGGGCAGGTTTGCGCGTGATCAACTAGGTCTTAATGCGCAGGGTCCTTAGAGCAAGTAGAGGGCAGGAAGGTATCTAATAGAATTCCGTAGAGCTGTAGGGTTCCTATCCTGAAAAATACAATCCGTGAACGACACTTTTGCAGAGTTGAGATCTAAACTGAATTTCGAACCAGATTGAGAGATCTAGAAAATGTTTCTGAAGGCTTCCTTGCGCAGTCTAGGAACACGAGTTATTCCAACACATTCCTGTTCAAAGTAATAGTTTTGCTCCTCCAATAGCACCGATCACAAATTTTTACACACAAAAATCGAAAAAAAGATTACAAAAAATTACTTGAATACTAACTACTTTAACCGAATAATTCGGGTAATGTCGTTGCAGCTACCGGTTAAGGACTTGATACCTCTCCTCCTTATCCTTCTCCTCAGCAGTGATGTTGTGGTCGGACGGAACTGAGCACTCGATTACGAATATAGTTGGTTGCTCGAAGTCTTCGAGAACGATGTCAGGCCTCGAGTGTTTAATTGTGACGGTTGTCCGAAAATTGTTGTTCCAGAACATTAGGTACTTCTCGGTTTGTACAATGGACTCTACCTCCCTCAGAGCGTTCGGCAGGGCAGGTTCGCTGCCAACGCCGTAGGAGTGACTAAGATGGTAATAAAGCACTCTCAGGGCCGCATTATTTCTATAGAGATACGTAGTTCCCGCGTGGGGGGATACCCAGATAGTGTGTGTTCTAGGTATTTATCGTGTGCATGACATGCTCTGTACCTATATCTGGGAACTTCTTGACATAAAATGTGGTCGCGGTATAATAAGGTGGAAATTGCACCGTCCTGGCATGCGAAAATAAAAGTATGTTCCTAAATTAAGTCCTGATGATTTAAGAAAAGCAAAAGTTGGCTCTTTTGTAAATGACGTATTCTTTACGATGAGCCTTAAAAGACAAAACAAGTTACCAATCTATCATCTGAAGCAACATCTTTTAACCGCTTTGTGGTCGGATTATCCGATTGGATCTCGGTCGGTATTGAAGTCGAGATCCGACCAGTTTACCGTGCCGTTTTCAGCCGGATCCCGGACAATTTCATCGACCAGCGCCCTGTTTAAACCTGATCTATCCGGTCGGTCTATCAATACGCGCAGTCCATGAGTTATATATTCGCCACTGTATTTAGACATCTCGAGGTAAATATCATCCCGAAAAGCGTTCTCCGATACAACTTGTATGTAAAATTGGTTTTTTTAAAAGCCAGTGTGCTTATTTCTTAAGGTTTCAGTAGGTACTATTATTTTTATTTTTCTATTTTTTTACACTTTAGATAATTATGAATGTATTTTTTTCAGTGCGGATGGAAACTACGAGGTACGATATAAAAGTAATATATTAATATACCCAAACGGGGAAGTGTTGTGGGTGCCACCTGCAATATACCAAAGTTCATGTACAATCGATGTGACATACTTCCCCTTTGATCAACAAACCTGTATTATGAAATTCGGCTCATGGACATTCAATGGAGATCAAGTTTCTCTCGCTCTGTATAATGATAAGAATTTCGTAGATTTATCTGACTACTGGAAAAGCGGCACATGGGATATTGTCAACGTTCCAGCATATCTAAATGTTCACAAAGAACAAGAACCAACGGAGACAGATATTACGTTTTACATAATAATTCGGAGAAAAACTCTCTTCTATACCGTGAATTTGATTTTGCCAACGGTCCTAATTTCTTTTCTGTGTGTCCTGGTATTTTATTTACCTGCAGAGGCTGGTGAAAAAGTCACACTGGGCATTAGTATTCTGCTATCACTGGTAGTATTTCTTCTTTTAGTTAGCAAAATTTTGCCACCTACTTCACTCGTTTTACCTCTCATAGCTAAATATCTTCTATTTACATTTGTCATGAATACTGTTAGTATTTTGGTAACTGTAATCATTATCAATTGGAATTTCCGAGGACCTAGAACTCATAGAATGCCACAAATGATCCGTAGAATTTTCTTAAAAATTTTGCCAGCCATTTTGCTCATGAGAAGACCGAAAAAGACTAGACTGAGATGGATGATGGAAATACCCAACGTAACACTCCCAGCATCTACGTATTCAGGAAGTCCTACAGAAATGCCAAAACACTTACCAGCTTCCTTAAATAAATCAAAGATGGAAGTAATGGAATTGTCAGATCTCCACCATCCAAACTGCAAGATCAATCGTAAGGGACACCATACTGGTGGTTCTAGTGCTGCAGATGGAGGTAACGAAACGATGGCTGACAGAAGAGGATCGGAGAGCTCCGATTCAGTTCTTCTTAGTCCTGAAGCTAGTAAAGCTACTGAAGCAGTCGAATTTATTGCAGAACATCTAAGAAATGAGGATTTGTACATACAGGTACGTCAATCCTTAAAACCATTATTATGAAGATTATTAAGGTTCTCCTTACTTTTTTTTGCTTTTCAAATCGTTTCTCTCAAATCAACCTCAAATTAAAATGTATTGCTACGCACGCAGGAGATGTTTTCTGGAATTAAATTCGATGTGAGAGATTTCGCGTTTAATACATGTTAATCTGAGAGTTAAAATATGTTTGAAAGTTATAGGCTGCGATTGCGTGTAAAACATAATTTTTAGAATGCCATATAATGCGAGTGAATGCGAATATTAAAATACGCGGTTGCTAAGTATTGAATCGCATTTATGAGATGTCCTCTATAAATTTCTTTTCGAATAATGTCGCATGGAAACCGTAATAATTTTGAATACATTTTATTCTGGCATTTTCTATGAGCCTTGTTCCAATGGATTATTTTAAATGCTCTATGCCAGAGAGTTTTCGAAATTTTAAGGGAAGCTTATTATTATCATAATTATTCTCAATGCGGGTAGGTGTGATAGGAACTTTAAAACTTATACTTTGATGAATGATATTCAAAATATTTGAGAAGATTCTCGTTGCAAATGTTATAAACATTATATTTGGACTTGACAACCTTAATTTGCGTTTCTTTGATCAGCAAAAATTTATATGAAGAAATATTCTTATTTCATCATCATCATAATGATAAGGTAATGTTTTCACATGAAAACTGACTATTGCGGGTTTCTTTAAATATCCACGTTTCAAGACCACTTCAATCCGAAAAAACTGTCAATAGTTTTTGAAAAAAATTAATTTTGATTTAATAAAAAGTCGTACTTGTGTTAGTAAATTTACTTTTTAAAGAATAAAGTCAGTTTGCCCAGCATTTATTTGCAAGTAATTAATGAATTAGTACCAAGTGACAAGTAGTTAGTCACATTTCCAGATGTTGCATTTGTGACATGTCACATTTGCGGAATGTAATACCTGCGTCAAGTTAAATTTTCAGCATGTCACAGTCGCGGCAAGTTACGTTGCGGCATGTCTCATGAGGACAAATTTTTTGAATTTTATTTGAATATTATTATTGTATCTCAAAATAAAATGATGAACGAAACTTATCACTACAAAACAACTCCATGCTGCCAACATAATGTATTAGCGGAGAATAGAACCAACTGTATACTGCGTTAACTTCTCGATTATTATATTTTATAAGATACTTATGCAGTAAGAAGTGAATTAATATAGACCAATGTATTCATTTTCATATTATATGTGCGATGCATATTGTATCGAGTCTACAGTTCTTATATTGAGGAAACGGATGTGATTCTATCTTGATAACATAGGTATCTTCGAAGTAAATTTGACATTCGTTTTAAATTAGTCATTATTTCATGGAAAATATTAAAGCATGATGCTAACAAAAATGATTTTTTCGGTGAATGCATTCATTTTCTTGTCTCAAAAACATGACAATTGTTTCAATTAATATAATAGTAAAAATAAGTATATGAATTTACTTGGATCAAAAAACATTTTCTTAGAGATTTAGTTACTTACACTCATGATATAATATTATTAATTCAATATTTTTCTAAATTTCACGAAAATAAGTATAAAGGAACAAATCAAGTCAATGTTTTCTTTTGCTTGAAGTAAATTTATTCGTGATTCAAACAGTCGTCCTGATTCTATCATTTTCTTAATGAATGAACATCGGTCCCTTGTAAAAAGAAAATACTTGCTTCTTTCAAGTAAATGCAGCCTTAATATTTAGATCACGTAGGGCACGAAATTTTATACATCGTTTAGATAAAAAATTTTGAAAACTTGCACTGAGAAATTCTTTTTTATAACGCCTCAATTGAAACTTCAAGTTTCGTTACCTGTAGAGTGGGTTGAAACACGTCGTTAACATCCCTAGGGTGAGAACACTTTTTCTTTAAAATTCGGTACTACCCTAGGGTTAAAAATTTTTGTTTCAGCTATAGGGTACACAGGTAGATACGTATGTCGAAGTCTACAGATATCTCAACTCGAATTTTCAATAGATTTGATATAAAAAATAATATGCATTACTAGGAATGTAACAGAACACTCGCTACTCGTGTGAATGCAGCCCTCGCTTTGTTCGGGCAAAGTGTTTCATTACTTGTAATTTAACATACTATTCCTTTATCGGTCTGAAGATGGTCCCTGTAGTTGTAGTAAGTGCGGTTCGAAACAACAGAATGCGCAGGGTTCCCGACAATGGGTCGGCCAACAATGCCGGCCACTCTAGAGATGGGGGAGCCAATGAAAATGGATTAAATGCGATAGATCGGCGGAATTTTGGGACCTTTTGCGTGGACGGAGCGACTAAATCACGACTTGCTAGAGTGCTACGATTTGAGTGTGGCCCCTAAACGGGGTTACATGGCACGGCTGCATGCTCTCTGTTGCGAGAAACGCCCAGAGCTATCGCACTTTTCGCAGCAACGTCTGCGAAACCATGCTGAACTACTCCGAAAAAGGGGCTATGTAAGCGGAACGCCTACTCTACAACAGCTAGAACAAGCCGGCAACAGAGAAAGAGAGGCGACACTAAGACCAACCGCGGGCAGGCATCCAATAGAGGAAGAGCGATGCTTTATGACCCGGAGAAACATCAACACCAAGGTTTCTCTCAAGCCTAAAGATCTGGCTGAAATAGATGACGAGCTTCGTGGACATTTTTCCAAAGAATCTGACCTCTGGGCTATCAATTATTGTGTGTATAATTCAGCGAGAGCTTTGGCCGATGCGAACCGTAAAACAAAACCAACGGTTGATCATAAGATCAAAAGACGAATGCATCAACTTGCCATACAGAAAGGCTAGGCAAGGCAGTACGCGTCCCGCATTCAGTGTGTGATTGACTACATCATATATGGCAGGAACTTTACCGCCAAGGTTCGAAAGTTCGCGCGCGAACTCCGGACCCGTTATCACACACTTAACAAGTCAAAGCTCCTGACCATCAGGCAGCATATTGTTGAGAGAATACGGATACTATCTGACGCTAAGAGAAGTCTAGAGCGAAGGGAGAGGTGGGTCAGGGAAAATCAACAGTTTCTCTATGACCCATCTCGACTCTTCCAAGACCCTTGAGTTACTGTCTACCACCCGCCCAAACCAGAGAAGGTCGAAGTATTTTGGAGAAAAGTCTACGAAGTGCAGCATAGACTGGACGAAGACTCAGCAAATATAAATAGCCTCAAGGAGCAGTGGTAGAAGTTTCCTTCAACCCATCAGCAATTGGTCCGTACTTTCACATCATATTTAAAGTCGGAAGAAGTGATTCCAGAGTGGTCAGTGGAAGGGGGCACAATACTCCTGCCGAAAATAGGCAACTTAGCTGACTTGAAGAATTACAGGCCAATCACTTGTCTGAACACACTGTATAAGATATTCTCAGCTAGCCTAAATGATAGGATTGTTCGGGCAATTGAAGGTATGTGGCAAGAAATGTATGAACATCGAGGATCAAAGAAAGGCGTAGCGGATTGTCGGGAGAACCTGCTCATCGATAGATGTGTCTGCAAAGAGGCAGCATTCTATCAGCGTGACCAATCGATGGCCTGGATTGATTATCGGAAAGCTTTCGATTCGACCACCCATAGACTTATCATCTGTCTTTTGGAAAGCTTAAAGGTTCATCCGCAAATCACTAGGTGCATAGAGAGATTGATACCGCTTTGGAAAACCAGATTTACTATCTTATTTGGAAAAAATCATGTGACAACTAACAAGGTCACTTTTCAGAGAGGTGTTTTTTAGGGGGACACCATGAGCCCACTCCTCTTTTTCCTTGATAGAAACGCTATAAGACAGCTTTGCGCTGGAAAGACTTATACATACCTAGGCGTGCCACAGAGCAGCATTCAGGATGTGATATCTATAAAGGATACACTCTGAAGCAGATACAAACATCTCATCCGGCAAATTTGGTCTTACGAACTGTCGGCGAGGTACAAGGTATCTGCAACGAACATGCTTGCCGTCCCGACAGTACTCTATTCATTTGGAGTAGTTCAATGGGCGAAGAACGAGCTCAGATCCCTTGATATCAGGGCAAGAAAGGTTATGCACGTGAACAAAAGCATGCATATTAAGTCTTCTGTTCTGCGACTGTATATCGCACGCCGTCAAGGTGGTCGCGGAATATTGAGTCTTGAATGTCTTCACAACAGGATTATTCTGGGTACAGCACATAAAGTCGCAAGTGGAAGAGACCCTCTTTGTTAAAATGGTCAGGAATCACGAAGAAGTGGGAAAAGGAGCGTTTCTGTACAAAGCAGCGGAGGAGTCTGCTGAAACATTCGGACTTAACTTCATTATTAGGGGTGAGTAAAGTGCATCAAATCTTATCTATCTCGAGTACTCACTCCTGAAAGCCCGGATTAAGAAAGCACAACAGAAAAACTTTCGTGAACAGCTCCTCGATAAGAGGATGCACGATATTTCCAAAGAAATGTGGAGGATCAGTCAATCTCGATGATGGCTGCCGGGCGTGTCATGCACACCCCGAATGTTTAGATCACATACTATCTAGTTGTCCAACTCATGCGGGAACGACCTACATCCAAAGGCACAATGCGGCACTATGTATGCTTTATTACCATCTTTGTCACTTTTACGGAATTAACCTTAATATCACTCCTCTAAATGCTCCTAGGGAAATCGAGTCAAATGTCGAGAATGGGAAGTTCCGCATATACTGGAACTTTATATTCTCGACAATTATTTCTGTTGCAGACTCAAGGGCAGGCATAGTTCTTCTTGACTTCGAGAAGCGAACCATGTTCGTTATCGAATTTTCAGCAACAGCTGACAAAAACATCATAGCCAAAGAGGATGAAAAGAAAGAGAGATATAAAGACGTTATAAGGGAGTTGCAGCGATTGAACCCGGAATATTCTGTTAAACTAATCGTCCTTATGTCGGCGCTCTTAGGGGTGCCAAGCTTTCACTCGTTAGTAGCCTGAAAAGCATCCCTGCTAGTCAAAAATATTCCAAAACACTTGCAAGAAAAATGCAGACGGCGGTTGTCTTTAGATCACTCCGTGTTCTCAGGGTGCACGAAACTTTTGCCGGATCGTCGTATTAATTCCGTTACAGACTGTAACCGCATATCTCACGGTCGT
>NC_046659.1:24509528-24514557 GCF_010883055.1 Belonocnema kinseyi | reverse complement strand
GACCAGTGCCTCACCCATGTAAAGGGTATCCGCGTCTCATAACTTATGCATATTATTTATTCGAGTTTGTTGTAAACGTTTCGAAAACTATACAGTTTTTCTCATCAGGACAGAGTAGTCAACGCGTTAAGGACCAAACTTTCGTTTTCCCAAGCTTTTTTTCAGCGATAGTTTTTGCTTTAAAATCTATAGGTTAGTCTTCCGAAATTCCAGATAGCGATGTGCAATATAGCGATTGAAAGCCAAACTTTCTTGCAATTTCTGATTTTCCATATTGGAGAAATATTTTCAGATAAATTTCAATAAATGCAGATAAATAGTGGGTTTTTGGGCCGCTGATTACGAATCTAAAATCAGATTTTCAAAATTCAAGATGGCGGATTCAGTATGGCTGAAAAAATGACTAAAAATTCCGACTTTCATAAAAATGCTCACATGGGGCTTGTTTAAGTTGCTCTTGACGAACCCGTGATCAGATTTTTAAAATTGTAAATGGCAATATGGCAAATGAAACGTTACAGAAACATTCCGATTTTCATACAAATTTCGCACACGGGAGTTCTTGAGGACGCTGAAGGTGAATCTGTGATCAGAATTTCTTCACGAGTGGGCTCATGGTTGGAATCAAATAAAAAGTAATTTCCTAGTATAGAATCTAGACAGTATGTAATCCTAAAGGATACTCATTCGACTGCGACATTTACTGTAGTAAAGAGTCCAAACCCTTAATAACATTACTCTTATAAATGTTTACCTCGAAACGGTAAGAGTTGGGCAACAGCGATGAATTCATTGACGGCGAAAAGACATTTGAACGATTAAAATGAAATTGAGGAACTTTTTAAATTATTTTTGGCAGCCGTGTTCGATTCGTCACCTTGAATTTTGAAAATCTAATCTCGGAGTCGCCATCAGCGGCCCTAAAAACCACCATATGCAAATTTGTATGAAAATTGTAATGTTTTAGAAACTTTTAGCAGTCGTATTGAATTCAATATCTTGATTTTTGAAAATATGAACAGGGATTCATAATTAGTGGCCCCAGAAACTGTAATGTGAGAAATTTTATAAATATCGGAATGTTTCAGTAACTTTTGGTGGCCCTATTGGATCCGGCATCTTGAATTTGGAAAATCTGAACACCGATTCGTCACCAGTGGCTCCAAAAACCCCCATAATAGAATTTTGATGAAAATCAAAATTTTTCAGTCATTCTTGTCAGGGGAATTTGATCCGTAATTTTTAATTTTTAACATCTGATCACGGATTAACCATCAGCTGTACCAAAAACCCCTTATGTGCGAATTTTTATGAAAATCGGAAGGTTTCAGTAATTTTTGGCAGCTATATTGGATGCGGCATCTTGAATTCTGAAAATCTGGTTTCGGATCCGTGATCGGCGAACCCCAGAACCCTTATATAAATGCATATATGCAAATTTATTTGAAAATATTGCTTCAATACGGAAAATCAGGTATGAAAAAAAATTTCTTTCAGACGCCATATTGGACATTGCCATCTTGAATTTTGGAAAACTAACTTATAGATTTTAAATCTCAGGGTCCTTGGACGGTAGAATTTCACGTTTTAGATGTACATCTTCACACATTCGAGAACTTTCGTTGCTCCACTTTTCACATCGAGTTTAAAAAAGAGAAAAATAAACCAAGAAATACTTCTCAATGTCGTACCATTAATTTCTATAACAAGGGTTCTAAGATTTCTTAATAAATTAAGCAACTAAAAAATAAAAAATAATGAAGAATTATTAACAGATATTAAAACTTTTTACTTTTTTATTACTTGAATGTTTATAGTCGCATCAACTGCCAGGGTCATTAGCGACTGTACTGTATGGTTAATTGTAAACTGTAGGGTATCCTTAGGGTAGTATATCAAGGGACTGAAGCGAACCTTTCAGAATCCGAGCGGACTGAGTGAACGAAAAGGATACTCCACATAGTATCCCTTCCATATTATTCAACAAAAACTACTTTAAAAACAGCAAGATGGGCATATAATTTGTTGCATTTCGGAATCTACATTAAAGCTTCAGTAGTATATTGTTACTTGCGTCAAAATATCTTTGTTTGCGTCGCAGCCTTGTGTTCTAAGGTTTCCATTGTATGGCGCTAGCACCCAGACAAAATTCCTAGTTATCGCTAAGATATAATATCTTTGGTTAACGACGGATAACGCCTATCAACTGCTACTAAAAGAAGATGTAATTGAAGTCACCTTTTGCCCATGTAAATGACAGGGATTATAATTTTTAAAGTTATTAACGCTAAAAAAAACTATTGCAAATACTTCAAGACATTCTAATGAAAAACTTAACGACGAATCAGAATTGTAACAAGTTAAATGTTCATCTTGCTGTTTATTTCAGTTTTTATTTCATGCCACGGAGGGATACTATGTGGATACTATAAGGATACGCTGTAGAGTATTCTTTCCATTTACTTGGCCCGCTAGGGAAAGCTTGTCCATCCTTGCTTCCTGCTTTGGGAATCGAACCCGTGCCAGCGTGGCTGCCAAAGATGCAGTGTTGAAGCATCCCTACTGAAAATATGCACGGGGATTTGCAATTTAATTTACACGTGTATTTACACGTAAATCTTTAGGTGTCAATTTAGGAAAATCCACGTGGATTTACACGTATATTTCCACGTGTATTTTGAGGTGCAAAATATACTGTTACAGTTTCCCTCAAGTGCTATTTTGCACGCAAATTTACACGTGCAATTCCACATGTAAGATATATTGGAAACATGTATGCAAAGTAATATTTTGCACGTGGATTTTCACGCGTAAATCTACACGTCTTTTGAGTTGAAAAATACTATAGGCAAATCTCTAGCAAGTCTCTTTTCACATGTAAATTGACACGTGCATATTCACATGCATTTTCAAGTGTAAGATCTACTCGTATTAGCCGTATTTTTGTCAAGTATCTTTTTTCATGCGAATTTACACCTGACTTTCATGTTGAAGTATATATTGTGCCAATTTCTCGCAAGCTCTATTTTACACGTGTGTTATGTGATATTTTATACGTGTATTTTCACGTATACTTCTAAGTGTATTTTGTGATGAAAAATGATATTGGCCGAATTTATATCAAGTGATGTTTCAAACGTGGATTTACACGTGTAGTTTCACATGCATTTTGAGATGTAAATTATATAAGAAAATTTCTTTTCAGTGCTACTCAGGAAATGGAAAAATATTTTGTCCGAATTCATAACAATTGACATTTTAAACGTGCATTTCTACATGAAAAATATATTGACCGAATTTCAACAGGCACATTTGAACGAGGTATTACACGTGTATCTCCACGTATAAAAAGTATTAACCCATTTTTAACCAAATTGATTCTTATAGATGGATTTAAAAGTGTGGTTCATCGTGTAAAACATATTGGCCAAATTACAACCAAGTGACTTTTTAAACGTAGTTTGAGATGCATTTTATAAGCAAATATTATCCACAAAAATTCATCTCTAGCTATCTCCATCCATCCATCCATCCATCCATCCATCCATCCATCCATCCATCCATCCATCCATCCATCCATCCATCCATCCATCCATCCATCCATCCATCCATCCATCCATCCATCCATCCATCCATCCATCCATCCATCCATCCATTCACACACACGCACACACACACACACACATATTAATAATGCGAGTTGGCGAGAACTGGCTAGTACAGATAGTTACCATTAAAAAGCACCTCGGCTCTAGGAAACATTTTTGAATTTATTTTCGGGTATGCCATCTAGGCTCCAAAAAAAGTTGATTGATTTTCTTTTTTGGCTACACCACTCTGGCTCTAAAAAACCTAATCGCTTATTTAACTGGGTACGCTACCTCGGCTCCAGATTTTGATTTTGATTGTGATTTTGACATTCATTTTGAAATTGATTTTGAATTTGATTCTGATTTTTTTCTGAGCACGCTGTCTCGGCTCCAGGCTCGTATTATTTGTATTGAATTTACTTGTTTCCTACAGCTGAGTTTTAGTTTGCCATCCAGGCATAGGATCAGTTTCCCTTCCTGGGCGAGAAATGCACGATATCTAAGTTATTTCTTGCCAACCTATCTTGGTGTACGCTGCCTAGGTTGCTGAATTTAAATCTCAATTCCTGGCGAACGACATTTAAGCTGCTAAATTATAAATAATCCTCCCTGCAGCGTACGCTATCCAAGTTACCGGGTCCCTGATGCACTCCATAATAAGACTTATTCTTATTATGTTTTCATAAATAACGTTTATACCTTAGGAAACCTCAAAGTACAAAGGCTATTTCAATACTAAATATTGTGATCAGTTTCTACAAACTATTAGAATAAAGGACAAAATTTATATTATTTTTCTTACTTGTAAAATATGTCACTAGAGATTTTATTCTCAAAAAGATCTCGAAATAAATAAGTAACTTATTTTGAAATACTGCTTGGCTCAATCTGTACTTACATGTCCTGGATCTTTATTTTGTAATTTTATCGGAGTATGAAATATTTAAATTAAAAAAAAGTTGCGAACTCTCACAACCGTATGACGTTTTGCACGTAGATTTACACATACATTTTCACATAAAAAATATATTGACCGGATTACAAACAAGTGACACTTTACATATGGGTTTTCACGTGCATTTTCGTCAAACTTCAACCAAGTGACTTATTACACGTGTAGAGTCAGGTGTATCTTCTATGAACAATTATTTAAGCAAATTTATCTCAAGTGCTACTTTACACGTGCATTTTTAAATAAAAAGTGTATTGTTCAAATTTATATCAAATGACATTTTATCCCGGTAATAAGCGTTAAATAGAGAAAAATTAATATTTTCAGATTTTAGCGTAAAAGTGAAAATTATTCTATTATTGTGAATGCGCGATTTTTCCATCTGTCTAAAATGTCTTTATAAGAATAGGATATCTCAGACACTAATTTATTTCTATTTCCATAGCGGCCGACGCATAGGTCCCTATTCCCCAAAAGAGAATGTGTT
>NC_046659.1:24507792-24509428 GCF_010883055.1 Belonocnema kinseyi | reverse complement strand
AAATAATAAGTATGAATATGAATATTTTTCGAATTTATAAGTTATAAGAAGACTTAATAATGAAAAATAGGTCAAATAAATGCTTTCGTTAAATTTTACTAAGTCAATTGTGAGGAATAGGATTTACACTTTTTCTGTTCCCATTGGGGGATTTTTAGACGGACAAAAAATCGCTTATTCATAGGAATGCAAATTCTTAATTTTTCTGAATTCAACGCCTATTAGCGGGATACGTGAATTTACAGGTGAATTTCCATGTAAAAAATATCTTGATCGAATTTCAACCGTATGACGTTTTGCACGTGGATTTAGACATGCATCTTCACACAAAAAATATATTGACCGAATTACAACCAAGTGACACATTACCACTTGGAAAGAGAGAGTTTAAGTTCAGTCCGCAAGCAGTGGAATATGCTCATTTTGTGTGGCTACCATATAAAAAGTATTGACCGAATTTCAACCAAGTGACATTTTACAAATTGATTTACACGTGCATATCACATGTAAAATATATTGGTCAAATTGCAATCAAGTTACTTTTTCCACGTGCAGTTTCAGGTGAATTTGAGATAAAATATTATGTACACACATTTTTCTTGAATTCCAGTTTACATTTCTACTTCAAAAATGTTTTGACGTAATTTGAACCGTGTAATATTTCGCACGTGGATTTATACTTACATTTTAACATAAAAAGATATTGGCACGTGGATTTGCACGTGCAATTCCACGTGAAAAATGTATTGACTAAATTAAAACTTTGTGGAATTCTACAAGTGGATTTACACGTGTATTTCCACACTGAAAATTTTTTGAGCAAGCAGCTGTCTTCTTGGTGACAACGCAGCGCCACCGCGACGCTTGGTGCAGTGAAAGATCACATTTAAGTAAGCTATAGTACTGATCGTACGAGGAGATCTTTTCCCGAGTGTAGGAACGCAGCAGTCCCACAAAAGAGAATGAAATGGCCCCACGAGTATAAACTATATGTATAACTCCGCACGAAACTCGACGTGAGGATTCCGTGCTCCCACCTAAAGGGAGCGTTACTGTACCAATACTGTTGGGACTACAGCTGTTCCAATGTGGGAACATAGCGTTCCCAATATGAGAAAGGATTTGTACCAAGTTGCAGACGAGCAGGGCGCGACGCATTTGGTGTTCCAGCTCAACCGCGTGGGCGAGCAGCTCGCCCAAAAAATTTTCAGTGCAGGTAATAAATTTATTAACCGAACTTCAATTAAGTGACTTTTTACACGAGGTTTAACACATGCGCTTTCAACAGAAAAATATATTGGCTAAATATCAACCGAATGGATTTTTACACGAGTAGTGTCATGATCTTTTTGATGAAAAATTGTATTAGCAAATTTATCTCGAATGAAATTTTACGCGTGGATTCACAAAGATGGAATATGCATTACCATAATTCCTCGCAGATGCCATTTTACACGTGTATTTTCACGTTAAATACATATTGGCAGAATTTCTACCAAGCTTCATTTTACATGCATTGAGAGGTGAGTAATAATATAAAAGCTTTGATCTTAAGTCAGAGCATAATCTAAGCAAATTTCAGAACTGCACGGCCCAGCCTTTACACGAAAACTAAAAAAAAAAAAAAAAAAAGAAA
>NC_046659.1:24494458-24507692 GCF_010883055.1 Belonocnema kinseyi | reverse complement strand
AATAATTTCAAAAGTACCTCCCCAACACAAATTCGGAGCTGCACACTTTCCATTCAGAACTGCACACTTGTGCAGAGCTGCACGTTAGATTATGCTCTGTCTTAAGTGGTATTCACACGTAGTGGTATTCACACGCACAAGGGTATTGTCAAGTGCATTGTTAAATGTAAATATATTGGCTAAATGTTGTCCAAGTGCCATAAAACATTGGGATTTACACGTGTATTTCTCTATGCAATTGTAGTTGCAAAAATCTATATTATAATAAAAGAAAAAAAAACCTTATACAATTTCTTATAATAATTTAATATTTATTTATGGCGAATATAAGGAGGCTAAAACGAGATATAAATTCAATTGCGCATTTATATGTTATTCAATTAAATACGAATAAAAAGGTATATATCTCCTGAATAAATGTGAGATATGCGTATATAGTCCATGTAAAAAATGTACACATACTAATTCAATATTGTTGATAAAACAAACACAGTCATAAGCATGTTTTTATTATGATTTATTTAAAAGAGATTATATTTCCGACCGAAAGAAGAAAATCCGAAGAGGATTTTTTCAATTTGACCTTAATGTAAAAAATACCCGCAGAAGTATACCAGTGTTAATATTCGGGGGAAATAAAAAAGAAAATGAACGTATAGACTAAAAGAATGTCTACTTTCAAGGTTTTAGAAATTTATGTTTTTCACATAATCCTTATATTTATCGATCTGCAATTTCAAACCAACATAATTCCAAACGAAAGTGACCTGTATGAACTTCTCAGTCTTTCTTGTGTCTTTACTTTAATAATAATACAAGTTTGATAAGGGACATATATATTAGGAGTCTCTTATCTCGAGAAAAACACATATTGTCTCTAGATCGTTTGCATTACATCCTGAAGGTCATTTTGCCAAACCGTTTACTGTTTGGAGAACTGTGGATTCATTGCTGTACGCGTTTTCTGTGATAATTTCCTTACATATTGCGTATTCTTTCTGAGATTTTTCATCTAATAGAAACTGTTTGATTAGTACAAATGAGCCATCCTTAACTTTAGCAAAAGTATTATTGGATCTAGCTTCTTTCTTTGCTGCTGATGAGTAGACACGCTTATCCTTTACCATTCGTTGGTTTCGTCAGATAATCCAAGCTGTTGAATCCATCTTTCGCCTACACTTTTCGGAACACCAAAGTATCTAGCTGTAGCTATTCTACATGGTTTTTGGCTGTATTTACATTTAAAACTTGAGCATAATGCTTGGACACGAAAAGAGGATAAAGGAAGAATCTGATTTGTTAACACAGCATCATCCCAGGCGGAAATATTATATATAGTTTATATATAGTGTGAAGTATCATATAAAATATTCATTTGTTTTATACATTTTTCAAATCAAATTAATATGATATAGAAAACTTCACACTATATATAAACTATATACAATTGTTCCGCCTGGGATGTTCACTCATAAAAAGTTGCCGGCATATTTTATGGATCACCCTCTTAGCAGGTTTTATCATTCTAAGTATTTTCACATTACCTGTCTCAAATGCAAAGGCTGTGTGAGCAAACAACGGACCCCAGTCTGCAATTGATTTAATCCAGTGTAACATTTGGTGGAAATTATACGTTAAGGCTGCCTTTCCAAAGTATTTCTAAGCATTTGTCAATTTCTTCCTATTCTTCAGAGATTTGATTAAAGCAGCCGAAATCATTTATTGTTTGCTGCTGTACCTCTTTAGTTACAAAACTTGCGGGATTTGTAGGTTATGGGGGGGGGGGTCATTTAACACAAGTTGCAAATAACAAAAAAAGTCTTCCACGGTTCTCTTCTGGTATTATACCCAAAATGGAATATTTTACACAACCGCCAGTATAAGAGGCGTTTGGTATCTATTCGCCTCGTTGCTTACACCAGCTCCATCCATGAGAAGAATATTGCTGAATACCCTGCATAGGTGCTTGTGCAACAGAGTCTACACAACAAGAAATTTCGAAACGTTTTACCAGTTTTTATTTACCATATATAACGCAAGAAATCCCTGAGTGAGAAGGTTAATTCATTTCTTCAACAAATACCGTGAGCTAGACATTCAGATATGGTTTCTTTTCTCCGAGCCATAATGCAGCAACAATAGTTTCAGATGTTCTGACTTCAACAGGAATTGCATTCATCCTTAACTAAATGGGATATGCCAAATGGATTCGACTTTCAAATTTTGACGCTCCATTATAGTTGAATGTGAAAGTTAAGTAATGTTTTCGGTCTTCAGGATTTAAGCCTTGTAGAAAATCTCGATATGCTTTTCCGTAAAATATATCTTTACAGATTATATTTTTGTGCGTTCTACTTTCCATCACATGATTGTAGTAGTCATCATTTGCTTCTAACAAAACTCTTATTTCATTTTTTGCGCTAAAAGTGACATAGGAGGTTTTGAATTCAGTATTACGAAGTACAATAATCTTTCCACAATTATAGGACTTTTTCACTATATGAGCGCACAAAAATACCAAAGCACGTAAGGCAGTAATGAAAAATTGCATGGTACCTTACCACATTTGACGAAAAGAATAGTTTGTCTACAAAGTATTCAGTATTTGGGAGTACTGGTTACGCAAAAATGCAATTAACTGCTTGAAATAGACGAGTAACCGCAGTGTGCGTTAAGTTTTAAAAAACAGCAAATTTTAGTAATGTTGTTAAGATTTCACCTTCACTAATAAATATCGGTGTACTTATTACGTATAATATTTTCACATCTTGTAACTTCCTCTGCAACCCTCTGGTTGAAAAAGTTGCATCGTGCATGTCGTCAGTATTATAATGATGCAGATAAATTTCTTCCCTACCGGACTGTGTGAACGGAAAGGATACTCTACAGCGTATTCTTATAGTGTCCACATAGTATCTCTTCCGTATCAGGCAAAAATTTTTTTTTAAAACAGCAAGATAGACATTTAACTTGTTGCAATTCGGATTTTAAGTTAAATTTCCATCATAATGTCACGGAGTAATTGCAATCGTTTTTTCAGCGTTAAAAACATAAAAAAATATAATACCTATCATTTACATGGGCAATAGACGGCTTCAATCACATCTTCTTTTATTGGAGTAGATAGGCGTTATCCGTCGGTAGCCAAATATATTATATCTTTGCGGTAACTAAGAATTTTGGCTGGATGCTAGCGCCATAAAGTGGTAACGTGAGAAAACAAGGCTGCGACAGAAGTAGCAACATACTACTGAAGCGATTATGCATGAATTTAAAGTCACCTTTAGCAGGAGTTAATTACATTTTTTTTAAATTTTTAACGCTGAAAAAATACTATTGGAATTACTCCATGATATTTTAATAGAAAATTTAATGTCAAATCCGAATTGCAACAAGTTAAACGCCCATCTGGTAAATCATATGATGAATTCAGTTTACAATCACCGATATTGAGTCACCCTGCAAGTTATAATGTTCCTAAATATTTTAAAACCACGGAATAAGAGTGAGTTCAATTTGTCCCTTAAAATACAACATACACTTATAAATTGTAATAAAATATTTATGTCCTGGGATAATAATTGCTCTGACACAGGCTTTACCCACCATATCACATAGAGTGCAGACTATACAAGCTGCAGCGGAACAGAACAGATAAAACAGAAATGATCGAGATTATCATTTATACCTTTCTTGTTAACTCTCAACATCTTTTCTTCCTTTCCACCCCCATATTTCTGCTCCATAACCTAATACCGACCATACTTGCGTATCGAATAACCATAATCTCCTTCTTCAATTTTGGTTTAACCTTCTTTTTTCTATTCCCCATATCTGTTTCATTACCCCTGCTGCTCTTTTTGATCCTTTCTTTTATATGAGCTCTATGATCTCCATTCGTTTACAAAATATATCCAAAATATTTAAACTCTTTTACTTCTTTTAACTTTATTCCCTTCCATCTGTCGGTCCATTCTTTCTTACTCGCCCCTCCTTTTCTAAAACTCATTATCTTTGTATTTTCTACATTTAAATTTAACTCCTTTCCATTTAAGTATTGTTCTAATCCTGTAAATAAGCCCTCCATCCCTTCTTCATCCTCTGCCATCAACACTGTGTCGTCTGCGTATTCCAGTGTATACATCTTTTCCTTTTCTATCCTAACTCCTCCCCAACCTTTTTTCCTTATTTCTTCTTCCAAGTCTAATATTAATATATTAAATAAAAGTGGGCTCAGATGACATCCTTGCCTGACTCCTCTCACCAACCAGAAACTATCTTCTACTTGATCTCCTACCTTTACTCTGCTTTTTGTCTCTAAAAATTTTCGACACTCTCTTTATTAATCCTTCCCTTATCCCCTTTTTCACAATAACCTTTTCTATTTCGCCTCGATCTAATGAGTCAAACGCCGCCTTCAAGTCCAAAAACATTGCAATTATTGCCCCTTTTTCCCTTTTAATGCTCTTATTTATCAGATAGTTTAGAACATATGTGTTGTCCATCGACCTCATTCCTTTTCGAAACCCTGTCTGATTCGGTGGCTCTATCTTTTTTCTCAACTTCTTTCTTCACCTTCTCCGACAAAACTATTACATATACTTTATACAGTGTTGGCATCAGGGTCACACCCTTATACTCTTTAACCTTACCTCCTTTGACTCAGCCATTTCCCTTTCACTTTTATTCTTTAAACTTCACTGCCAAAAGTTTCGTGTTTGCAAAATAAAATAAAATTTCGGCCAGATGTTTTAGAGTGAGAAGGTAATGAAAAATGGGAATTGATTTTAACAATGAACGGATCATCATAGCATGGAACGTTCCGGGAACTTTCTTGGAATGTTTCGGCGCTTGGGAACGTCCCAGGAACAATTCACTGGGACCTGAGGAAAATCTTCCATCGTTGTGCGATAAATAAATGTCTCTTTTTTGGCCTGCTGGTCTTACAAAATTGACTCGCTTACATTTCCATTTTTTACAGAAGTTTTTTTAAACTAACGTGAATCCACACCTTATCTCTAAAACCGCTCATTCTTATAACCTTACCTTCCTTGCTTCACTTTGCCTCGCACGCATGTCCATGCTTTCTCACTTTACCTCGCATTGTCAAACTCTGCCTTCGCGGCTAAAACCTAATAGTTATCTAATATTTACCATATTTATATTTTACTTATACCTACTTTCTCTTCTATTTACAATCATTTCTTCTCTATTCCTCTTTCTCCTTCCTTCCTGCTATAAGCTCCTGACTTCTTTCTTCTCTTTTCTCACATAAGTATTGCGCTATGTTCCTTCGAATAATCCATATTCCCCAGGGTCCACTTTACATACCTGTCCTGAGCCCTGTTTGCCTAATCTCTTTACTTTCATCTCCACACCTCCACTCTATAAAATAAGATACTTAACGCTATCGACTCGAACTATTTTCCTTCCAAAAGCATCTGGCAAGAAATTCTTTCCCAGTCCACATAGGTTGTCTTTTCTTTATTCAACTGCATTGACCTTGTTAAACATATGTTTTTTCTGATGCAATTTTTTCAACCTTTTCATCTTATGATTCTAAAAATGAACGGACCCTCATAGCAGGGAACGTGCCTCATCATCTCAACCCTCATCACTACATTTGTCCTGCTTAATCCTTTTTATATGATCATACACTCCACCCCATTCCTCCTAAACAGAAAGTCCAGGTACACAAACTCTTTCACCTCGAGGACCGCCTTTCTGTTCCACTTCAACTCACCTCCCTACTTGAACAACATAAAAATAGACTTATCGGCATTCATGGATTACCTATTCTTAACCAGGTATCTTCTCAATCTCCTCATCATCTCTATTAAGGTATTTTCGCTCTTTGCTAGCAGCAATATGTTGTCTGAATACGCGAGTGACTACTCTTAACCCTTCTACCCTAACCGTTCCTACCCTAACTCCTCCTACCACTCCGACCGCTAGAATAATTTTCATATACGCGATCAAAATAGCAAAAAGCGTTGGACTAAGCGAACTTGCTTGCCTTAGCCCCCTGTCCATTCATAAAACCTCGGAAATTCCCTTTTCTGCTCTCACCCCATATGTCGTCTGTTCAAATACGTCACTTGACTTCCTGATCAGGTCTCTCACCACCCCCTTTCCTCCGTTGCCTCTTACAATTCATAATCGCTTTCCCTATCTACAGAAGGGAATGCGTTTTAGGATTAAAAAAAACGCTTACACTTTTGAACCCTTCATCGCTCATTCTTTATCAACCTCTTGCTGCAAAACGTAAATATTTTTGATGGTGCTCCTTCCCTCCCTAAAGCCTGCCTGCGTCTCTGAAAATATTCCTTACTTCTCTACATTCTTCCCTCTATAGTTTCCCTGCCCAACCCTATCTTCTTTCTTATACAGTAGTGCAACTAAGCCCTCTCTCCACAGCCCTAGGAATTCCTCACTCAGACATACTTTCTTAACTACCTCTTTTGGCATCTCTCTACCCTCTTGTGTATTATGCAGCCACGCTTCATTCTTAACCCCATCCAGCCCTGCTGACTTCAACCTTCTTAACTTCCCTATTTCTTGCTCTATCTTCTCTCACTCTAACGCTTCCTTTTTCATCTTTTTGCATTCCCTATTCCACCAAGGCCTCATATTTCCTTTCCTCTCACTTCTGAATATCTTTTTTTCTACACACTTTTTCACATTTTTTTAAGATCCTCCTATATCTCTGCCACCGAGTCCCCTTCAAAGCGTATCTTCCATGATTGCTGCTGATACTTCTCTATGGTCTCCCTCGTCCACCTCACCTTCTCCTGCAATGAAAATTTTTTTTCAACTTGCCTTCCGCCGCTGTCACCCCTTATCCACGACCCTGATGGTTCATCGTCTGATTCTAATCTCCCTTTCGCAGCGAATATCTCCGTCTCCTCTTAACTTCGCATACTTATGACCACATAGTCTATCACCGATACCCTCACCTTATTTACATATTTATATTCTCCCTTTTTGTCTCCTGTTACCAAACGATTCGCCACCACCCAGTCTCTATCCACCATCCAGTTCCTTACAATCTCCCTCTCATTATTTATTATCTTATCCTTTAATTTTCTTTCAAAGCTCTTCACTTCCCTGTAAAGGTCTCCTTGCCTTCCAATTCTTGCATTAAAGTCCCCTCACAGGACTAACGCACCCTCCTCTCTCTCACACAGTGAGTCTTCCACCCTCTCTTTAATCCCTTCCATCATATCCTTATTGTACACAATGACAAACTTATTCGTTGCCCCTCCTATATTTACTGACCTCGCTTGAAAGCCCTCCCACTCCATGGACTTCTTCCCTGAATCGATCCCTAATTCCCGTTATAATATCGCTACTAACGCAACTTTTCTCCTTCACTTCGAAAGCCTCCTGGAGAATCTCACCTATACACGCTTGGCATGTTTGGCTCTATTCTATTTCATTCCTTTCTCTGTACCCACGTCTGTACCAGTCCCACTACATAAGATTCCTGTATATACCTCAATAAATCCTCATCTTTCTTCATTAACATTGCCACGTTCCAGTACAGTAACTTCACTACCCCTTCACCCTTCTTTACACCATCCCGTACTTCCTAAAAAACAAATTCTCCTACACTTCCTCCAACACCTGTTTCTCCTCGTCCAATACCCACATTTTCTGAAAAACTTTTATTTTTCGATAGCCTTGTACAGACCCTGCAGACCTCGTTTTCTCTTCCTTAAATCCCCCAACACCACGAGAACCGCCTTTGTCCTCATTCCAGGTTCAAACTCCGGACCACAAACTCCCCCGATCCCTAGACCACCTAACCTCACTATCCTTATTTAACCAAATTCCAACCCACAACCACGCTGAGAATTAATTTTTCTCGCTAAATTCCCCCCTCACAACTTTAGCGTTCTTCTAGGCTTCCACTCTCACACTCTTCCACATCTATCTATTGTAAGCTGATATCGATTTTCACCTACCTCTCAAGGTTAACGAGATAATTGTTGTTAAAAATAACGACGTTCAACTGGTATGTTCCGGAGTTTTCCGCGGAACGTTCCATGCTATTATTGGAACTATCAACGCCAGCGTCAGGTTTATCCAAGTTAATGTATTTTATTTATTTGAATGTTGGTAAATTCCTATGAAGATGTAAAAAAATGATATATTGCAGTACTGAAACAAAAAGTTATTATATTTTCGTGAACAATGAAACATGTTACATTCTAAACAATGAATAAAACATTTAATTGACTTACCCGTGAAGATATGTGATATATAGATAGATAGATGAATGCATAGATTGATGGTTAGATATATGGGATATATGGGAGGCATGGATGGTTGAGTGGATGGATCAATGTGTGGATCGATGGATGCGTGCATAATCAGGTTGCTGGACAGATAGGTGGGCGGATGGACGGATGGATAAATGGATTGATATATAGATAGACGGACTGACAGGCGGATGAATGAATCGATGGATCAGTGGATGGGTGGATAGAAGGAAGGATGAATGGATTTATAGATGGGTCATTGGACGAATAAGTGGGTGACAGATGAATAGATATGTGGATGCATGAATAGATGGATGGGTGTATGTATGAATGAAAGACTGATGGAAGGATGGTTACTCTTAAGAAATTAGCAACTTTTGTACATACGGAGTGTCATGCTTTCTACTGTCGGGCCTCTTATTGCTATCTCACCCTGTCCACCTGATTAGTGCGAAAAAAAAGGCTAGAGTGCCGTACCCATTTCAGAGAGAGACTGATCTTAGAATAGGTGGGAGTTCAGCGCCTAATCTTAAGTGATAAGTGTAGGGGGAGAGATACTTTTGCGCATTTTCATACATTAAACGACAGTGTGCCCACTGACAGGTTATCTGACTTTCTTTTGTTGTTTTCGGTCTATCATTCTATAAATTTATTGACTCATGAGTAACACATTTGCTGAATCACGCTTTTCAATTTTCTTAATCTACTGCAAAAATAGTTTTAATACTGTTACCACTTTCAGAGTTGGTACGAATATTACCAACTACCAAAGTAGCATTTTTACGTGAAGCAGCACTTATCTACTTTCATTAAAAATTTCACTTTTAGGTTATGTAAGTTTCCAGCATCTTATATAATCGTATAATGCAGTAAATTTATAGATCATGGTGTTATAGCGAAGAATATTCGCAGTAAGAGAAATGATCCTTTCTCCTAATAAAATAGAAATCGATAACGAATTGTAATTTTGCAAGTAACTGTAAATTTACAATTTAAATTAGACATAGGGCAGTGATGCCAGTGGATAGCTGTTTTTAATTTTCTTCTTGTTCCATGGTATTCCGTAATTTCTCTTCAAGAAATATTCAGTTAGACACAGTGTATAACGAATAAAATTGATCGAAAGTTGAATCAGTTTAAATTGTTCCTAATTGTGTCAATTGTTGCCAACCGGATTGAATTAAGTTAATGTACTTGTCTGAAATGTGGCCGCTGCAGTTTTCGTTTTCAACACACATGGCAACCGATGAAATTGATAGCTAACGCCCCGAGGATGTGCCATGTGGCCGCCATGAGCTACTGCGCTTGCGTTATGGTCGCGCTTACATTATCCACGGTCGGCGCTAAGTTCAAAATAAGAATTAAAAAATTCTTCTTATTAAATAAATACGACTTACAAAATGAATAATTGAATATTCATTATTTTGTCTAAATTTAAACTGTTTGTTAAAAATGCGTTTTTCATGTTTAGCTACAAATTAAGCTTTAAGCTGGAAATGTAACTATTCCATTTTTATTATAAACTTAGCTTTTTTCCAATTCGACTATTTGGTTGAAAAATTTCCTTCCGTGTTTCGATTTCATATATTTTATTTAGTTAATAACAAGTTCTTACATGGTTTTAATGAATTTATATCTTCCTGTTTTAATGTGATTTTTAGACTTCTTTTAATTTCATGTTTAAAAAAATATATTTTTATTCTGCTGAAAATAATTTTTTTAACTCTCTTCTATGTTTTTATTTGAATTTAAAATTTCAAACTCTTTTTGATGCATAATAATAATAAATTTATATTTACTTCAGAAGATTTAAAACTGCTTCGGTTAGTTCGGAATTCCGTCACGGGGTGATTGTACACATGCTGAAAATGGCAAAACATTGTGCACGCATTAAAGACGCATCCACAGAATTATCTTAGATGGGGTGCATTCTTGCAAGCTGTAGAATTTCACTTCACTTTGCACCACTGAACACAGTGTATCAAAACTACTCTGAATAGGAATGAGGAAAACTGATAGCTCACTGTGAGGTCCGTGCCTCTTATATCCTGTGGTACCGTTCCGTTTGCGGGTGGGAAAGACAGCCACCTACACCTCACTTGGGTACTAGTCAGGCGCGGCGTGCCGATTACTAGTCACCTGGTGTTGCGTGAGTATGGTGGGGCTGTCTCCCATCAGGCGTTGGTACTTTGGTACTGTTACACAGTGAAGGGGTTAATAATGGCGAAGAATAAAACATTGAGACCTTTTTCTGATAAAAAATATTTTATCTGTAACAGTATTTTTTTCTACTTGATTACAGAAAACGTATCTATAAACCTTAAGGTCGGCCGTGCAGCCATACATAGGTTTCGACTAAAAAAGCGAATTCAGTTCTTTGGCCAGCACTTCAACTTTTACATTATGCAATTTATAGTTCTAATTATAATGCAATATATGGCTGAAGCCTTCAGAAAACAGTCATTGTTTGCTTCCAGGCGAAAACGTCTATACAATCAACATACCAGGCATGTAACAGTGGGCTTGCAAACCAAGAAAATCTTTTGATTTTTATCATGGAAATCAAAATGAAGCCCACTGCTAACTGGCCGAACATTGATGGGGAACGAACACTGTTTCCATTCCCCTATTTTAGAATGAAGCATTTATTTGCATTAAACAATAAAATTAGTGTAAATAAAAATATAATTTCAGGCATCAGACTGATCACGCTATTTAGACACTATTTGATACCTTCTTTGAGTGATGACTTTCTGATACTATATCGAAAAAAAGAAACAACAATAAAGACATTATTTTCTCACAATTACCTATCAATTCCACTATTTCTCTACTTTTCCTGATAAAATGTTTGTCACGTTCTTGGTTAATTGCTACAAATTGTCTCAATAGATTATTGGGGCTCATCCAAAATGTTGGGTTTTCAAGCCAAAAAGATGATCTTTTACCGAATCAGATAAATTTGTAACCAAATACTTTAATTTTCAACTAAAAATATAAATTTTCGACAAATTACATACATTTGACACAAAACAGTTAGGTTTTCAAGCCAAACAGATGAATTATCTACACAATTGTTAAATTTTTGACCTACGAATACTAATATCCGCTAAAAATTCTAATAGTTGATATTTCAACTAAAGGATATTTTAATTTTCAATAAAAACAGCTGTTTCTAACGAGACGAATTTTTGATAAAACACTTGAAGCCACGACTAAAATAGATTAGCTTTTAACCACACTTGCGTTTTTACTGAAAAAATATAAGATTTTGCCAGAAAGATACATTTTGAAGTTACCAAGGCAAATTATAAAATGGAATACGCCATATTTTTTTGCTTTTTTTTTTTGCTTTATGATGAAAAATATTACGTTTCCCAAAAAACTACCCCTAAGTCTTACACAACTACCCCTTGGGATCAAAAATATTTCAAAATAGGAACACTGCCTTTAACAATGTAAACATGATTTAGGGCTTCAAATTAATCACATGACACTTTAAAATTTCGCCCTCTTTATAATTTCCCCAAAACCACCCTTCCACGTGAAAGTAAGCAGCAGCATATTTATATGTATTAAAAAGCATAAAAAATAATACAATTTAGAAAACACTGTTAGTTGATATATTGTTGCTCTTTTTTTGCTCTTCAATAATATATAATACGTGACCTTAAAACTACCCCTAAGTTATACATACCCTTTCCTCCTCATCAAAAACGTTTTAGAAGTTAAAAAACCACCCTGAACAATGTAAAAATAATTTAGAACTCAAAATTAATAAAATGAAACTTGCTAATTTGCCTCTTTTTATAATATTACCAAAACTACCCTTCCACGTGAACGTATGCAACAGAACGTATATATGTATGAAAAAAGCATAAAAAATAATCAAACTTAGAAGAAACTATAAGTTGATCTTTTTTTTCTCTTTTTTTGCTCTTTGATAACAAATAATACGGTCCCTAAAAACTATCCCAAAGTCATACCATATATACCCTCCCCGCGTCATAAAAAACGTTTTTGATGAGGAGGGAAGGGTATGTATGACTTAGGGGTAGTTTTTGGGTACCGTATTATATATTATTGAAGAGCAAAAAAAGAGCAACAAAATATCAACTAACAGTGTTTTCTAAGTTGTATTATTTTTATGCTTTTTTAATACATATATATGTTCTGCTACATACGTTACAACACAATAAGAAATGTAAATAAATCAATAAATAATATATTTTTTAAGTTGAAAAATTATTATCAAATATTATCAGCGAGTTCACGGCGGCATCTTTTTATCACTTTTCACAGTTTTCCTCTTCCGAAGCCAAGTAAGCCATGTTAATAAACAATTACGAAATTGAGAACACAAATTGCATTTTTATTCTGATTTAAAATTCCCGCCAAGAGGAACAATTTTACCGACAGTACACATGCTTAGTAGTACGATCAAGTAACGCTGATCGATCAGCGCCAAACAGCTGTCAGTCGCTTTGGCCTCCATTCGTGTATTTTTGTTAACCACTTTACTCTCATTTTTTAGATCTTGAGCGAGTTGTTTCGAAAAATCAGATAGTAAGCGCATATCCCACAATTGTGAAACCCCTTTCGGTGATGGAAAAATATTCTGAGTATATTTTTAAAAACTCAAAACCGAATTATCATTGACCAGTACTGACAGTGATGCACAAATTATAATTTTGGTTGCACAAATTTGAACAAATTCTGCACTAAATATTTGACCGAAAAAAAGTTAAATTTGCGTGCGTGGTGAGGTGAGCGATATGGTCCTATGTTTGCCGATCTAAAAGCTTCGGAAGACATCGGTGGTCTTCTTCCAAGGAATTTTCAATTAATTACAGTAATTTAATATCAGATTTTAAAGGATTTGAAATGTTTCAGGGTATTTGAAATATTTCAAGATATTCACAAGAGCTATAAAAATGTCAAGGGACTTCAAAAAAAAAATTGAAGGCTTT
>NC_046659.1:24489005-24494358 GCF_010883055.1 Belonocnema kinseyi | reverse complement strand
ATTTTTTTTGAAGTCCCTTGACATTTTTTACAGCTCTTGTGAATCTCTTGAAATATTTCACATACCCTGAAACATTTCAAATCCTTTAAAATCTGATATTAAATTACTGTAATTAATTGAAAATTCCTTGGAACCTTTTAAAATTCTCTAAAATTTTTCAAATGCTTCGAAATATTTTGAAATGCCTAGAACTTTTTTTTTAAGATTTCTAAAGTACTTTGAGATTTTTTCACATAATCCTTATAGATTTTTTTTTAATTCTTCGAAATTCCTTTAAATTATAAAAATAAAGAGGGTTATTTTAAAAATTCCAAAGTACTTTAAAAATATTTTTTAAAAAAGTTCTAGGTATTTCAAAAGATTTTCAAGGATTTGAAAAATTGGAGGAAATTTTAAAGATTCCAAGGAATTTTCAATTGATTACAGTAATTCCATATGAGATTTTTAAGTATTTGAAATATTTAAGGGAATTTTTAAGGTTTTAAGATATTTTCAAGAGCTTAAACAAATTTCAAGCAATTTCAAAAGATTTTAAAAGATTTGAAATATTTGAGGATGTTTTAAAAGATTTAAAGGAATTTTCAACTTATTTTTATAATTTTTAAGAATTTCAAAGAATTAACAGATTTTAGAAGGGATATATATATATATATATATATATATATATATACATACAATGAAACTTCTTGAATTCGAACAGCCGATAATTCGAATTTTCGATGATTCGAAGTTTTTTGTTGGTCCCTCTCGATAATCCTATTCTTTCAATGTTAAAAATATTCTATAATTCGAACTGCGATATTTCGAAGTTTTCGATAATTCGAATAAAATTTGACGTCCCGAGAGAGTTTATAATTTCGATAATTCGAAGTACAAGAGTATACCTGAGTTCTGGCCGTTTCAAGTACAATTCGGCAACAATGGGCAAATGCAGAGTGTGTCTCATTGTTCTGAGAAAAACGATTAAGTGCAATAGATTGTCAAGTAATTTTCTTCACCTTCACGTTCTGAAGCTAGAAAGAATAAGTCAAAATGTTTTAGATTTTTAAGCGCATTCTTCTAAAAGAGAGCAGTTTCGCAGGCCAAGAGTAGATAGATATCATTCCCTCCCTTTTTATATGATAAGGGCAGTAGAGTGTAAGCTTTCATCGTGAAACTGTCCCAGCAGGGCCTCAGCTCCAGATTCATTCCTTGTCTGACAGTTACGGCTGCAACTTGTGTTTCATTTAATAAACTATCTGACCAGGTCTACAAATCTGTGTCACATAAATTGGCGATCCATGCCAGTATACTTTGAATGATACGTCATTCTCAAAAAAGTAACAATAAGATCCTTTTTTTTAAGAATTAAAATCAGGAAAACACGTACTGGGCTGAACTAAGTAGGCTCACAGTGATTCCTTGTCCAGAAAATTAGACTAAAAGGCGAGACGTCACCCAACCAAGTTGGAACCGTTGGAATTGCAGAATTTACGTAATCTAAAACCCACGGCTGACCAGAACGAGTAGATCCACTGAAGCAGCCACCAACAATCTTCACGGGAAATCGCAAGTGAGTAAAAAGAAGAGGAAAAAAATCCTTTTTAAGTAAAAATAGTGTTCTGTAACGACTCTCTAAAGCCTCGTAAGGCTAGTCGACTACGCGAGACTAGACCTTTCGTTTAAAAACGTTCATTGATTCATTCATAATATTTGGCCAAAGTTGTAGCACTTTTGTTTTAAATAGTGAACTTAAATTAGAAAATAGTCACTGGCAGAGGGTTGACTTCGCCACGGACAATACGCGTACGTGAGTATTTCATTGTAACGAACGATATAGAGAATAGATAACGCGGTGCGACATAACACCCGACCGCCGTTAACATAAGTAGAAAACTCAAAATTAGGTACACTACTAAACAAAAAATAATAAGTAGAAAGAAGCCATGGCAGACGAAATTAAGAAAAATCTATCTTCACACATGGAAAATACCCTCGTAGTAGCTACAAACGCAGATATAATCGGCATGCTACAAAAATTATCAGGCTGGATGTCTAACATGGAAATCGCGATAAATATTCGTGAAGAAGAAATTCGCTCTTTAGCAAAGAATTGGATTTGGTTACTTTGGAAGAAAGCGAAAGCGGGAAGGACAATGAATCTCGAGATATGTGGTCAAATTAATTAAAAAATGTAACGGCAAAGACGATATGGGAGTCGAAGCCTTAAACGCTCTTGTAGTAACAATTAAATCACAGTGCTATAATCCAGGTATTTTATTAGACTGGATCATCGCAGAAAAAATCGAAGGAGAAGCGGAAAAATACATTCGTTTCTCATCAATTCAGGGTTATGATGATCTTTTCAAAGGTCTTAGAACTAATTTTGGAACAACCGGATCACTAGAAACTCATCTTACAAAACTCTCACAAGTAATTCAAGGAGCTGGGGAAAGTACGCAGAATTTAAATGCACGATTCAACCAAAGAATGCACGAACTTTTGTATGCTGTTCAATCGAAAAATCCCTCAAAACATGAACGAGAAATTTACATAAAAAATGAAGAGCAAACAGTTCTCGAAAAATACATCATGAATTTAAGAGAAGAACTTTCAGACCGAGTTTCATGCAAAAATCTCAGCGATGTTAGAGAAGCAGAACAAATGGCAATCCAATCCGAAGTTTGGTTAACGAAAACAAGTAAAGTTCGCCAATCCAAAAACATGATTAAGCCCCAAATACCAACTCGCACAACTGTCAATAAATCTCCTTTTAAAACCTAAAACTCCCAATTAAATAAACAAAAATACTCTTCATTAAAAAATCCTCCAAATCACAGCATACACTTGCAGCAGAGAATCCAGTTATTTTGAAGTCACTGCAAAATCCTCGGTCAATTACACGGAGCAATTAAATCTGTAAAACTATTAGTTGATAGCGGCGCATCGATAAATCTAATAACAAAAAATTGGATTAACAAATATCACTAGAGAATTTCAATCAACAAAAAGTTTTTAAGGGGAAATGATAATCATCGGACAAGCGAAGTCACGAAATTTAAGTTTCAAGGAAAAGAACATATCTTTGTAATTGTACCAGAAAAATTTCTCATACCCGAGGAAGGCATCATCGGAACACCATTTCTGTACTCTTATCAGTTCAACTTGTCAAACAGCTCCCTCCAGTACGACGGTATCCTTATCCCCAAAAACACCATGAAAATGATAAGCGTGAAAACGAACAAAAATCAGGGGAACATTGTCATAGAAGATAATCCCTACATTCCAAATTCTATTTACCGTATTGTTGACTCACAGGTTATGATTCTCGCTAGTAATGAAACCGAATCAGACTTGAGATTGAGTGATGAAGAGATAAAGTACAAGTATATCAATTCCGCCCAAGAACAAGAGCAGCGTGTAACTTACATTAAGCAAAAGGAATTAAACGCTAGATTGAAATTATTAAACGGAAATTTGAGGCTTGAACACATATAAGATGAACACAGAATACAGATTCAAAAGATAGCCATCTCTTGTCACGACATTTTGTCATTGCAAGGAGATCCCCTACCCTGTTCAAGTCTCGCGTAACAAAAAATCATCCTGAAAGACGAAGCAAATATTAACATACGTCAACCACGACATCCGGAATGCCACAAAGAAGAAATCTCAAATCAGGTAAATGAAATGTTGACTAAGAGAATAATAGAAGCCTCGAACTCACCATTTAATTCACCCCTTTGGGTAGTCCCGCAAAAATGCGACGCGTCGAGAAAACCTAAGTGGAGGCTTGTAATCGATTTTAGGAAGTTAAATGAAAAAACAGATCAAGATTTCTACCCACTTCCTCTAATCGACGAAATTCTGGACCATATTGGAAAAGCAAAATTCTCTTCAGCCTTTGATTTGAGCTCTGAATTTTATCAAATTCCCATGGACGAAAACTGGATAAAATATACTGCATTTTCTACACCTGAAGGACATTTTTACTATAACCGCATGCCTTTCGGGCTTAAAAATGCTCCAGCATCATTTCAAAGAATAATGGACACAGTATTAAGAGGACTGTAAGCGAAGATATGCTTTGCTTATTTGGACGACATTGTTGTCTTTGATAGCACACTCGAAGAACACGACGAACATCTGGTTATCTTATTTGAACGTTCACAGGCTACTGGAATTATACTTCAACCAGACAAGTGTGAGTTTCTTCGACCGGAATTAGAATATCTGGGACACGTGATCACGGAAAACGTATTGAAACCAAACCCATATCAATTATTTGCCGTCAAAAATTTCAAAAGACCGGAGAAACATAAAGAAGTTATGTCTTTCTTGGGACTAGCTGGATATTACCAAAAATTTATAAAAAACTTCTCTACGATCACTAAATCTTTAACAGCACTAAAAAAGAAGAATCATCCTTTTAACTAGACGCCTTCTTGCGAAACAATTTTTAAAATGTTGCAAGATGCTCTTTGCTCTGCATCGATATTAAAATATCCTGACTTCAAGGACACATTTACTTTGACTACCGACGCAAGTAATGTGTGACTGGGGGCAATTTTATCGCAAAAGGGACACCCAGTTTGTTACATCTCAAGAACTCTAAATAAACCTGAGCTAAATTTCACCACTACCGAAAAGAAAACATTAGCAATTGTCTGGGCAGTTAAGCGGCTTCGTCAATATCTTCTCGGACGTCAATTCATAATACAGACCATCAAGCTTTGAAATGGCTTTTTATTGTAAAGGACCCTTCATCCAGGTTAATGAGGTGGAGATTTCAGATGGAAGCGCACACATACAAGGTCGTATAAAAAAGGTAATGAAAATACGGCAGCTGACGCGCTTGCGAGAATGCACCCCATTCAAGATCAAAATCTCTCAGAACAATCGGAAGAGAATGCCAACATCAACCAAGTAGATGAATCTCAAGAAGTTGACGAGATTGATACACCATCATTATCAGGCGAAGTTAATGAAACAATTTCTGAAAGATTGCGAAATTATGAACCGACGGATGCAAAGGAAACTCAAAACGATTATGCAAACTGGAAAAGGAACCAGACTATGACGAAGGAAAATGGGTCAAACTCTTCTATATCAAAATTAAATATTTCACCAGAAACAAAACCTGGAACATACTTAAATTCCATATGGAGGATCCCTTAATAAAAATTACGGAACGTGTACGCATCGGAGATATTTTGAAATTTCCATTACAGACGAAATTCACAGAATATACATTTTTCCTGTGCGAACGACCTGATACGAGGGTAGTTCAATAAGTCCTTAGAATGAAGTATAAAAACAATTTTTTTTGGGTAAATTTTTTTTTATTTTCAACATAATCTCCTTGGAGCTCTAT
>NC_046659.1:24480838-24488905 GCF_010883055.1 Belonocnema kinseyi | reverse complement strand
ATATCTAGTCGGGAGTGGTGCTGACTGAAAACAGATGATTTGGAGCGATTCGCGCGCCATATGTTGGTCATTCTAAGGACTTATTGAACTACCCTCGTAAAAAATTGAGTGATGAAGAGAAACAAAACCTGTTGAGGGAATCAAACGGAAACGTGGCCATTGGCCACTTTGGAGAAAATGAAACAATCAAGAGATTACGCGAAGAAACATCATGGGAAACAGTATCTGAAAGTGATTTAGATTATATCAATCACGAACTTGATCAACTGTATTCTTCAAATCAAATGTTAAAAATGTCATTGCAAACTCAAACCAAAGTAATTAGGACTATTTTAAATTCGGCCGCACATGATGTAGATTCCTTGTTTTCAAAAAATAAAAACATTATTTATAATTATAACAAGTTAGCCAATAAGACTAATGAAAATATCGAAAACATAGTAATAGCAAATCAGGTCACAATTATGAGCGTTGTTATATCAGAATTAAGTGAAGACATATCGCTATTAATCGATGCAATAAATGACGGTAAACTCCGACTACACTTATAGAGGGATTTAAACAATTTGAAGAGTTAAACAATGAAAAGCATGGCATTCAGTTGGTAGAGGAAAATTATCAATACTTGATTAACACTGCCGAGATAACTGTTTTATTGATAAAGAGTAAATTCGTTTACTTAATTGAAATGCCGATTTTAAGAAAAGAAATTTACAAAATAAATCACTGAATTCCAATACCACTACGAAAGGGGGATAATTTTATCACCGTAATCGCAAATGATAATTATTTAATGATCAACGATAAAAAAAACTCTTTACATTCCTTCGTGAGAAAGTGATCTTAGTTACTGTAAATTACTTGGCATTACAAAAATTTGTAGAAGAAAGAACCCTAGCTATCTTCTACCAGAAACTAAATCCTTCGAAACGCAACTGATAGAAAACAGCGTGAAAATTATAAGCATAAAAATATGTCAGATAATTCTCATTATTATTGATCAAACGGTATTTTACATTTTACAAAACGAGCAGGGTGTCATTATGATTCCAAATAAGAAGGAGACCGTACAAATTTACTGCGAAAATTCAAATCATGAAAAGTCAATAGCAGGAGTAACTTTAATTAATGCTCAAGATAATTGCATTATACATACCGAATAAACTATTGTAAAATTAGGCAAAACGAAAGTAAAAACGCAGCATTTTTCATACCTAAAAAACGTTACAATTCCATTCTCGAAATCCGATTCAAATCTGGTAAGAAATGAATTCCTACCCTTAAAAGGACAAATAAATGACCAGGAATTAAAATCGGCCGGAAAGTCTTTGCATGTAATAGAAAATGTTTTGAGCAAAGTACAGAGTATTAGAAGATCTCATTCTCAGAAAGAACAGGCAACGAATATTCTTTCTTACCCAGGCTATACTTCGTTAATCCTTATCTCAATAATTTCTCTTTATAAATGCGGAGTTTGCGAATTAATTCGGAAATGTCTTCCTAGCCTCTGGATTAATTTTTGTTGTACGGCCAATAAGATAAACAACGAAATAATACCACAAGTTGTCGCCCACGTACCAGCGATCGCATCTACGATTGACTTAGAGAGTAAGTTAGATAATAAACCTATTAAGTTTGGAAGGAAGTAAGCTATGAAAGTACAAATAATATCGGGAGAAATTCACTCTAACAAGAAAGGTGTGAAGCTGGAATGAATAGGTCAAAATGCTTTATCTTTGTAAGAGCATTGTTCTAAAAGAGAGCAGTTTCGCAGGTGAAGAGTAGATAGATATCATCCCCTCCCTTTCCATATGATAAGGGCAGTAGAGTGTAAGCTTTTATCGTGGGACCGTCCCAGCAGGGCCGCGGCTCCAGATTCATTCCTTGTCTGACAGCTACGGCTGCAACTTGTGTTTCATTTAATAAACTATGTGACTAGGTCTACGAATCTGTGTCTGAACAAAATTAAATTGAAGTGACTTTTCATTTAGACTGTCACAACGTTAGTGTAACTTCTTTCAGGATGATCTGATTCGACTTTTATTATATTGGTCTGGAATTTTCTTTTCACGCACTTTAAGACTATTATAACGATATATTTTCTTAATTATTATTTTTTGTTTGAAAATCTAAATTGAAATTGATTAAAAAAAAACATATTGAAAATGTCTTTCTAAAAATAGCTTTTTTATACTTTTTTAAATCATGTAGAATAAAAAGTGGGTAGGTTGTGTTTCCTTGATCAAACTGACATTTTTACGCTCATTATGAATCAAATAAAAGATGTGAGATGGAATATATAACGTAATTTATATATTTCTGCACAAATAATCATCTAAAAAAAGTTAAATATAACACAGCCACACAAAAAAAAGTGTGCGGATCTGGTAACAAGAAACACGTATTCCTATAGATTTTGGGGCGCTTAATTCAAATTCGGAAAAATCATGCACTGAGGCAAATAAATTTCAAAATAATGCCAATGATACAAATTTTCACTTCAAAAACACGTCGACAACTGTGAAGGATCAACCCTTGCCTGATATCAACTTATTTAACATAACTTTACCCAACATAACCTGACCTCACCTAACCTGAATTAACAGAAATTTATTGAACTACACGTAAAGCTCTGGAAGTATATTTTCCCAGTAACAAATGTCTGCTACATCGAATGGGTCAACTCGAGCCTAACCTAGAAGTAAATCTAACCTAGCTTAACCTAACCTAACCTAACCTCACGAAACACAATTAAACTGATTGTGTTGTCCCGTTGTGTTTTCGGTACCGTTTGAATCGGCTTGGGCTTAACCTGCAAAGAGGTTAAACTTATCTTAACCTAAAAAAACCTGACCTGACCTAACCTAACTTAACTTCACGTAACACAATTAAACTCATTGTGTTGTCCCGTTGTTTTTGCGGTACCGTTTCGTTCAGCTTCGGCTTAACCTACATAGAGGTTTAACCTATTCTAACCTAACAAAACCTGACCTAACCTAACCTAGCCGAATGAAATTCAACCACACATGTAGCTATGTCAGCGTACGGTTCTCAGTCTTAAATGTGTGCTTTATTTAATAGGTTAACTCGATCTTAACCTACAAATGAATCTAACTTAACAGAACCTAACTAAATTTTGCTTAACGCAACACAACTTAACTTAAGTGTTCCCGTTGTAACACAATAAAATTCATTTCATTGTACTACAGGTGGTTAAAAATTTAGACGCACATTACTCATTTAAAGAAACTTAGAAGCAGAAGTAAAATTGACCCCATTTCAATTAACCTGACAATGTTTGTATCAATGAAAATGTAGAACTGTAAGTTAAACATGCAAAAGAATAAGAGTTTTATTCAAAATTTTTTTCTTTCTGCGTTTCTTAAACTTAAGGGATATATTTAGACTATCTTTCGTGTTTAAATTTTATCTTACTTTTTATCGTAATTAAATTAATTTCTAGTAATCGGTTAGGTTAGGTTATGTTTTGTTAGGTTAGGATAGGGTAAACCTCTATGTAGGTTAAGCCGAAGCTGAATGAAACGGTACCGCAAACACAACGGGACAACACAATCAGTTTAATTGTGTTTCGTTAGGTTAGGTTAGGTTAGGCTAGGTTAGATTTATTTCTAGGTTAGGCTCGAGTTGACGCATTCGATGTAGCAGACATTTGCTACTGGGAAAATATGCTTCCAGAGTTTTACGTGTAGTTCAATAAATTTCTGTTAATTCAGGTCAGGTGATGTCAGGTTCTATTGGGTAAAGTTATGTTAAATAAGTTGATATCAGGCAAGGGTTGATCCTTCACAGTTGTCGACATGTTTTTGAAGTGAAAATTTGCATCACTGGCATTATTTTGAAATTTATTTGCCTCAGTGCATGATTTTCGTAATTTTTTGAGGCTATGGCTCAACCATGACGTGATGGGTGATTTTTGATACCGAACTTGAATTCAGCGCCCCAAAATTCATAGGAATACGTGTGTCTTGTTACCAGATCCGCACACTTTTTTTTGTATGGCTGTATAATTTTCAGGCACATTAGTCCTGACAGTATTCGTGCCCGAGCGCTGTGGAAGTTTAATGTGATATTCTTGAACGTAAAAATTTAAATTTGACCAAGAAATCATTTCCGGCCAACTTTTTATTCTACATGATTTCGAAGAGTATAAAAGAGATTTTTTTTTATTTGAATTTTCCTTAGATATTGTTTTTTTTTTCTTTTCCAATTTTGATAAAAAAAATATAATAAAAAAATATCGATTGAATAGTCTTAAAGTACATGAAAAGATCTGTTCAAAACATTATAATAAAATTGTTTAGTGACATCTTTACTGGTTTTTTGAAAGATGTCGGATTTAATTGACCCAATAATTAAATTTTTTTTTAATAAATTTTTTATTGGCATTAGGGTCTTATGAAGATACTTAATTTCAAACCTGCATTTCTTAAAGTATTAGATTGGCAAACGTTTCGACCACGGATAGGGGTCCTCCTCAGTGCCAGATATTAAAAAGTTTGGCATTCAGTATTTGGTAAAAAAATGTGTTTTCGTGCATAAACTTAGTATTTATATGTCGTGCAGGTCCTCTCTCTCTCACTTTCTCTCTTCTTCTCAATTTCTCCCTCTCTCTTCCACCGGCAATTCCCTCTCTATGTGGTCGTTCCGTGGCAGAATGATGAGGTAATCGCAGGGAAGTAAATCACTTCGTAATACCACACACACACAAATCACGAAAACGTCACACAGAGACACACGCTTGACGTTTAAGATAAAGTTAATAGAAAGAAACACAAAATCAACGATTGAGAATTTTTATAAAACAGAATTTCTGTAAATATAAAAAGGATAATTTTCGACATGAAGAAAATTCGAGACATCCGCTCCGCTTTAAATCACGAAGAAAACTGAAACAGTATTCACAGAGGACCTCTAATTTTACAACTTACGGGGTTCAAGGGAACGGTGCTTTAATTATTAAAAGGGTTGTGGCCATAATTCTACCTGAAAATTGGGATGACCGATTGCCGGTTCCCTTTAAGAGGCGACAACCGCAGTGAACACGTGTTCTAAAAATTTGTTTCGCTTTACAACAAGATAGTATATTTTTGAAAGTTTTTCCACGTCGGTTCTTAAATTGACAGCATTCTCATTTCCAGCAATATGACACATTTTCAACATCAGACGTTTGCAATTTATCTCATTTATCTTTAGTGGGCCTCAGGACCGACGTATGGTCTCTTTTATTTTTAAATGCCGTAGGTATGTCATAATAACTATTTCGTCCACTCTACGTTGTTTATTTTGGGCCAAAATATGTAATATGAAATCTATATTATCTTTAACAAATTTTTTCGTGTAATATTTGTCGCGAAGTGGGTTTTTCACTGATCGCAAATTTTCTTGATGATATTGTCTATCCGAAAGAAGAATGTCTGTCAATCATATTAAAAACTACACTTCTTTTGTACTTTTGTGGGTGATTTGAATCAAAATTTAGGGATCTACCAGACCAGGTGGGTTTGCGATACCAATTACACTTTATTTCTTGAACGTCATTCCTGTTCAGAGTTACATCCAGGTCGTCCATAAGTGAATCTGCTAAAATCGGCGAAAGGGGAGAGCCCATTGGTAGTCCTCTTTTTTGAAAATAAGTTTGGCTATTACAATTAAAATCTTTACTATTTAGACATAATCGAAGTCCTTCCTCAAAATCTGTCCATAGAATTTTTGTTGTTTCGCCACTTTGATTCCACCTACTACGAATCGCCTCGCCTGCCTTTTCTCTCCGCACATTTGCAAAAAGGGAAACCACGTCTAATGACGCAAAGACATGACTTTCCGGGATCCCGATGATCTTCATTTTCTTCACTAAATCGAAGCTGTTAAGGGCATGTCCTTCAGTGACCACGTGACCAAACTAGTCCCCGGTTATGAGCATTTATTTTGGTGTTCACTGTGTCCACGCGGTTTGAGATATCGTGTTTAAAATTTGACGGATTAAATAAAAGGCACTAAAGAACATTTGTATACATCAACATGTTTATAATTTTAAAGAAAGTTTATTTATAAATTGATGAAATAGGATATTGCCATTCGAGTGATAGCATTTTAAAGATAATGTTTGGTTTGATGCATTTCAGATTTTTTGATTCCCGTATATTGAGCACTGACACAAATTTTGAACCAAATCGTCTAAACCTTAAAAAAATTAATAAAAGCAATAAAATTTGCACATGCGTTGCAAATAAAAAATGTAGCACCTGCGCACACGTAATCTATCATTATTTTTGAAGCATTTTTAGCGATTTGTAGCGAAGAAAAAAAGAAACTTTGAACGTCGATAAAGTCGAGATCACGTGACTAAGTTCGTTCATGCAATTTTTGTGAAGAGAATTAAATGATTTTCATTTTTTTTGGTCCGCACTGCGTCCACACGGATTGAGATATCGTGTTCAGGATTTAGGAAGTTATACAGAAAGTACTAAGGAACGTTTGTATACATCAGAATGTTAATAATTACGAAGAAAGTTTCCCAGTAGAGTACAACAGGAATAGGAAATAAACTTTTAACATCGATAAAGTAAATGCCTCGATTCAAAAAATCGAGCAACATCTTAGAATGTGATACTCAAAAATCCGTTCAAGTCCCATCTTGAGAAATGTGCATCTTTAGAAAATAATTAAAATTTTTTAATGGTTATATATTCTTGTCGATTTTTTATACTGATGTGAAACAATTCTAGGAATAAAAATAAAATTTCGCCCGGGGGCGAAAGAAAAGGCGAGTTCGATACTGAGCCCCGCTGGTTGGTTCACTGTCAACTATTTGTTGATTTGCAACGAAAGTGCAAATTTTATTGCTTACATGAATTTTTTTCAAGGATTAGACGATTTAGTATAAAATTGGTGTCTGTGGTCAATATGAGCGAATCAAAATATCTAAAATGCATTGAACCAAAAATGATCTGCAAAGTGCTATAACTCGAATGGTAATATCCTATTCCATCAATTTATAAATAAACTTTCTTTGAAATTACCAATATATTGATCTATACAAACATTCTTTAGTGTTTTTTATTTAATCTGTCAAATTTTAAACACTATACCTCAATCAGTGTAGACACAGTGAACACCAAATAAATGTTCATAACCGGGGACTAGTTTGATCACGTGGTCTTGAAGAGCATGCCCTTAAGCACACACGATATAGGAGCTTCAATACTATTTGCAATGATATTTCAGGTGAAGGCTGCTAATTGCTGGGTAGCAATACCTACATAAGAAGCGATCGGGCTAAGTGGGGCCCTGTTCTGTGAATTTTTGGAGGGCCATATAATCTCGAAGGGTTAGCATAATAAACTTTTAACTGTGTCAGTAGACGTTATTAGACGTGGTTTCCCTTTTTACAAATGTGCGGAAAGAAAAGGCAGTCGAGGCGGTTCGTAGTAGGTGGAATCGAATTCGCGAAAAAACAAAAATTCCATGGACAGATTTTGACGAAGGACTTCGATTATGTCTAAATAGTACAGATTTAATTTCAAAAGCCAAACTTATTTTCAAAAAAGAGGACTACGAATGGGCTATCCCCTTTCGCCGATTTTAGTAGATTTAGTTATGGACGACCTGGAAACGGGTCTACTAGATACCTAAATTTTGATTCAAATCACCCACAAATGTACAAAAGAAGTGTAGTTTCCAATATGGTTGACGGAGACATTCTTCTTTCGGATAAACAATATCATCAAGAAAATTTGCGATTAGTGGAAGACACACTTCGCGAGAACTTTTACCCGGAGAAATTGATTTAAGATAATATAAATTTCAGATTACCAAAATAAACAACGTAGAGTGGACGAAAAAGTTCAAAACGCGGAAATTAGGCCTTTTATTAGCATTCCATATTTTGAAGGTCTAACTGAGCGGTTTACATAGGACAAACTAAGCTTTCATAGGGAGTTAGGGTTAAAGAACACAAGAAAGATATAAATAAGGTCCCTAGCAAATAGATAATGCTAGTAAGCATAGTATTGAGAAAGATCATTTTTTCGATTTTGATAATGCGAA
>NC_046659.1:24477700-24480738 GCF_010883055.1 Belonocnema kinseyi | reverse complement strand
AGTAAGGACGTTCACTATGTAGCCATAGGGAATATTATGATATAAATTCTAGCATACAATGCAACCCGTCTTGCATTTGTGTAATGCAAAAAAGTACTATATAGGCGATTTTAATTCAGTTTCTAAATCTCCCGCGCTCGAGATCTTGCGCTGATTGGTTAAAGGCTTCGAGATTCAGAAGACCTACGCAAAATATAGGTATAACCTAATTCTGAGAAAAGGATATGTTTCCCAGGATCCACCGCGCATTTCAAATAAATAATTACTTACGAATTTTGAGTGATATTTGACGTTTGACAAGTGTCAAAATCGTTTTGTACTTCGAACTTAATTAATTAAATAAAGTCAATATCTGCAGGTTGAAAGTAATTAATTGGTGATAAAATCTGTTGTTTTACTTATTGAATTAAATATGTGAATCAAACGCTTTTGACTAACTGCAACGAAAATTGTAATCCGTGTGATTATAAAAATTGCAACGATGAATCTGAGATTCAAATGATGCGAGGTAAGAAGCGGCGAACTATTTTTATAAGCTGAGTGTACAGCGACCTTGAAAATTTCGTCTTCGCTACTATAAAATGTTAAAGTATACATCTTTTGCGATATTTGACTTAGAAATTATAAAAATTATTAGCTGGAATCTTCAATGTTAACTCAGATTCATGGCCATATAACGGAATCTTCAAGAGTTTCACCACTCGGGTTTTGAGTATACACCATATTACAAAACATTACTAAAGATTTCAAAATGTTTAAAACATTTTAAAATATTCAAAAGGATTTTGAACATTTTATAAAGGCGTGCATATCATATTTTACATTTTTCATAACAATTACACAAAGATTTTTAAACTTTTACAAGATGTGAGGGTTTCAATGATTTTGAAAAGGTTACAGTACACCAGATTTCAAAGATTTTAAAACATATGAAAGATTTGAAAAGGTTTCAAAACATTTTAGAAGATTTTTTTCACTGAGTATAGATTTCAAATAATTTAATGATTTCAACGAATAAAAAATATTTCGCAAACAAAGACTTTAAAAAATTGTCCAAAGAAACCACGTCCCCAGAATTTTCGTGAACACATTCTAATATTGTGTTACATTTTTTTCAATTCGTACCTCATTATTTATCTCTGGAATGCGTGGTGAATCCTGGGGAACGTAACCTTCTTTCATGATTAGGGTGTACGTCTTTTGCGCACGTCATCTGAGGCTCGACGCTTTCGGCCAATCAGCGCAAGACCTCGAGCGTGGGAGATTTAAGCACTGAATTAAAATTGCCTATTTACTACTTTTTTAATTACACAGATGCACGACGGCTTGCAATGTATGCTAAATTTAAATCATTATATTCCCTATGACTACATAGTAAACGTCCTTACTGTATATATATATGGGGAAAACAATGACAACACCAAACATAATTTTAGTAAGTGCGGTTTAAAACAACAGAACGCGCAGGGCTCCCGACGATGGGTCGGCCTACAATGCCGACCAATTTAGAGCTGGGGAAGCCAATGAAAATGGATTTAATGCGATGGATCGGCGGGATCTCGCGACCTTTGGGTGGACGGAGCGACTGAATCACGACTTTCTAGAGTGCTACGATGCGAGTGTGGCCCCTGAACGGGCTTACATGGCACGGCTGCATGCTCTTTGATGCGAGAAATACCCGGAGCTATCGCACTTTTTGCAGCAAAGTCTGCGAAACCATGCTGAACTACTCAGATAAAGGGGATATGTAAGCAGAACACCTACTCTACCACAGCTAGAACAAGCCGTCAACCGAGAAAGAGAGGCAAAACTAAGATCAAACGCGGGCAGGCATCCAATAGAGGAAGAGCGATGCTTTACGACCCGGAGAAACATCAACACCAAGGTTTCTGCCAAGCCTAAAGATCTGGCTGAAATGGATGACGAGCTTCGTGGACATTTTTACGGAGAATCTGACCTCTGGGCTATCAATTATTGTGTGTATAATGTAGCGAGAGCTTTGACCGTTTCTGTACAAAGCAGCGGAGGAGTCTGCTGAAACATTCGGACTTAACTTCATTATTAGGGGTGAGCAAAGTGCATCAAATCTTATCTATCTCGAGTACTCACTCCTGAAAGCCCGGATTAAAAAAGCACAAGAGAAAAACTTTCGTGAACAGCTCCTCGATAAGAGGATGCACGGTATCTTTCACAGAAATGTGAAGGGTCAGTCAATGTCTTGTGAGCTAACGTTTGCATTCCTTAAATCGCCTGGATTGAAGTCTGGTACGGAGGGTTTAATTTTTGCATGCCAAGACGGTGTCATTTCCACCTTAACATACCGTCTCCACATTTTGAGCCAAGACATTCCTGATGATAGCTGCAGGGCGTGCCATGCACACCCCAAGCATTTAGCTCACATACTATCTAGTTGTCCAACTCACGCGGGAACGACCTAAATTCAAAGGCACAATGCGGCACTAAGAGTGCTTTATTACCATCTCTGTCACTCTTAAGGCATTAACCTTAATATCGCTCCTCTAAATGCTCCTAGGGAAATTGAGTGAATTGTCTAGAATGGAAAGTGCCGCATATACTGGAACTTTATATTCTCGACAATTGTTTCTGTTGCTCACTCGAGGCCTGACATGGTTCTTCTTGACTTCGAGAAGCAAACTATGTTCGCTATCGAATTTTTGCACCAGCTGACAAAAACATCATAACCAAGAAGAATGAAAAGAAAGAGAGGTATCGAGACCTTATAAGGGAGTTGCAACGATTGTACCCGGAATATTCTGTTAAACTAATCGTCCTTATCATCGGCGCTCTTGGAGCTGCCAAGCTTTCACTTGCTAATGGCCCAAAAAGCAACCCTGCCTGTCAAGAATATGCCAAAACACTTGGGGGGAAAATGCAGGAGGCGGTAGTCCTGGGGTCGCTCCGTGTTCTTAGGGTGCTCGAGGGTTTTGCTGGATCGTCGTATTGATTTCTTTACAGACTGTAACCACCTATCTCACGGTCGTGAGACGTGGTTGTGGCTGAAATTTTACCGCGATTTC
>NC_046659.1:24473939-24477600 GCF_010883055.1 Belonocnema kinseyi | reverse complement strand
TAATTCAAACCCCTCATAAACTCCAATCATAAGGTGAAGCTGAACTTTTTTGTTTAATTTGACATTAAAGAAGTTTTTCAAAGCACCTATGGCCTTTACGATTACATTCTCATTGCGATAATCGCGTTTTGTGCTGAACAGTTCGGTTATACAGGCTCTATTTTTTTAAATTGTTGTTTAATCGAAAAAATCTGCTAGAATAATTTTGAAATATATTTGGTATGTAGTGAAAATTTTGAATGAAATTTTTGGATCTATGAAAAAAATCATTTTTTTCTATTTTCTGAACATTTTCAAATTTTTGAAAAACATATAACTTTTCTAATTTCCATCGAAATGAAAAATTTTATTTAGATAATATAAAATTCTTTTACCTATTTATAATAAATTTGAAAAAAAAAGTTATACAATTAAAAAACTTTTTTAAATTCTGGTTGGAAATGTTTGGTTAACGAATTTAACCTTTATTTTGGGGACCTTCAGAAGTGTATGAAATGCAGACCCGATTGAACAAATCCTTCAAAACTTAGCGTGGCTGTAACATTCAGATAACCATACATACAGACAGACATACAAATAGACGGATACCGACAAAATTGTACGATTTTCGGATTCTGTGCGTGCCGAAACGTAAAGATCCGTTAAAAACGAGAGATTGAAAATTTGGACGATTACATTACACTCTCATGAATTAGAATGTAAAAACAGGTCGACTTTCTTCTTTTCTTTCTCTCTTTCTCTTCTTTCTTTCTATTTCCTATTTCTCATTAAAATTGATTGATTTCACCCATTCTAAAGGTATCTCCCCCCTTAAACGGCATTATCTTGCCTCTCATCTGTTCCAGTGGTTTGTTTGGACAAACGGCTCTTCTTTCCTCCTTTACGATCATTTGCATTAGAGAACCATCTGGCAAGGTAGGAATTGAAGTGCTTAACTGTTATTTTAGGATATTTCTGAAGCACAATCTCTACAACAAGCAAAGAAAAATATTGTAGCAAACATATTCATTTAATTCAAAATGGGAATTTTTCGCAAAAATGTGGACATTTACCTTTTATGATAGAATACACATCCGTCCGAGAAAAATTAATTTTCGATGCATTTTTGGTTTGACGACTAAAGGCACTATATTCAATTTGTACAGCTTTCATCATAATCATTGGCAGAACTGCATTATTCGGATATTATGAATTAAAAACTTGTAATGCAAATTTCTTTATAATTGAACAGGTTGTATTAAACGTATGCATCACATTACTATTTGATTAATTGATTTATACACACGAAAGCTGCAGTCATCTCAGGAACTTCAGTAAAGTCGTGTTCAAAAGTTAGAAAATCTTCCAACTTAGTTGCAGGGAAAGGTGGCAATATCTGTCTTCCTTGCAAAGCTTCTTCAAGTTGAGAATCATCGGTTGTTTGAAATAAACGTTTCAGTTGATATATTTTTGTATCGAAATCGCAGAGGATACTTCTTTTTACGCTTTCAAGCTTTCCATTGAAAGCCTTAGACAATTTTCGTATTTCGTCTGGACCATAGACAAAATTATTGAAAGTAAATATTGATAGCTAAGGAAGGGTTACAATATTTTTTTAAATCTTCATATTCAAACAAACCTAATACTTTTTCACACAAAGAACAGTAGCTTTCTGGATCCTTGCTCTGCTTTGCACTGGTCTTTAGTAATTTCTTATTTGTTTCCACAATAGACGCACGGGATTTTTCGGAAGGAATTCAACTAGATAATACACCTGTAATCGAAAACAATTTTAAGGATAGAAATAAATATGTATAGAAGGAAAACGGAGATAATTCTAACTGTTATTCTTAGTGTGAATTATTCCAAATCGTTGGGCAGGCAGTGCAGAAAGGTCAACTGATCCACTGGATTCTGAAAATAGCAAGGTTTAAAAAGGAATGAAATTTAAAGGCAAGACTAAAGATCTATTTACAGATTAAAATAATTCGCGCGAAATTCGAGTGGAATATTTCGCCCGAAATCCACGTGCATTTTTAAAAATTCTAATTCGTATTCGCGTGGCGTTTTGGAGCCTTTTTCCACGTGGAAATAGCGTACATTTTATGCAGATTCTACGCGGATTTCGCACGGATTTCCGCGTGAAAATTAGGCTCTACTTGTAAAAATACTTATAAAATACTTGTAAAAATACTACAAGTTGAGCCGAATTTTCACACGCAAATCCGCGTGAAACCCCTGCAAAATCCACGCAAATTCGATTTGTTAAAAGGTTCCAAAACAGCACGCAAATTCTAAGTGAAATAAAAAATTCGCCTGGATTTCGGGCGAATTTCCGTACGAACTATTTTCACCTGAGTTGTCAAAATATCGATTGTATTTACCGATATCGCTGGAGTCGGTTTTCTTAGTCGCAGAAGCTCTAGAGGAATTATTATCAATAATATTAAACATTTTAAGTTATTGTTTATTTGAAAGACTGGAATATTCTATGTGGGTTTCTCAGCTTCCTTTGGTGTAAGCTTTATTGGCATTTCCGCGGGATTCTTAATGATTTTATTTTTAGATCTTCTGGTCATTTTCAGTAGTGCTGTCAAATGGAGAACTGCTTTCGATAATCCTTGTACATAAGATTGTTCTAGTCTCCGAAGACCTTGCGTGTAACTGCCTGCAATAGAAACAGTTGCAGATTAATCAATATTTATATAAGCTAGCTCAGAAACTGCATGTTGTATATTAATGTACAAAAAATTTTCCTTACGGGCTTCTTTTAAGATTTTCACTTCAAATCTGTCCCAAAGTACGTCTGGGTCTTTAATTTCACGAGACCATTTTTCGACACAGGTGTACAAATCTTCATCGGGGTAGTAGCAGAACCATTGATTGTTTTTTTGGCGTTACAAAATAATATAACCACGTGAGTAGTATCTGATTGAAGAACGGACAACTGATTGACACTCATCCTGAAAAAAAAACTACAAAAGAATCATAGATTATTAAAAACATTTTGTTACTTCGTGCATAATTTCTACCTTTTTTAATACGTAAAATAAAATATAGTGAGATTCAAGTTAAAAAATTTCGCAGATTTTAAACACATTGAATATTATATACATATTTTAGACTGACTAAAATTCGTGAACAAAATAGATATTATTATTTCTATTATAATGGATGTATACACTTCAAATGGCAGTGGGACGATGGTCGTGGGGGCTAAAGCGTAGGCTTTGGACCCACTCCTTCGGCTTGCGGGTTCGATTCCCGCCTCGCACTCTGGAAGAGCCTCGGTGGCCCATGCGGTGAACACTAGCCTAGCAAGGGAGTTGTTCATCTCCGGAGAGTCGTGGGACCGGTACCTCTAGAGAAAAAGGTTTTCTCTAAGTACTTAAGGCTGTTGCTCTTAGTGGTTCGGAATCCACCTTAAACTGTAGGTCCCCCTTCCACCACCAAGTAAGTGTGTGGAGGGTGTGTAAAGGAATAGAGAAGAAGGTGTAAGAAAAATTTAAACCCTTAGGGGACACATTAGAAGCTTCCATTCCATTCCACTTAAAATGGCATAACTCGCACACATTTTTAGACATTAAAATATTCGCACTCCGATTCCATAAAATAGGAAAAATCTTAAGCAAGTTTAGGAGAATAAAGTAAGCTCACGGAAAATTTCTTGTCATCAACATAC
>NC_046659.1:24470503-24473839 GCF_010883055.1 Belonocnema kinseyi | reverse complement strand
TAATCTAAAAAGTACAATTTTGGGCCAGTGATTCCAAATTGAAAATTTTAATGTTACATAGTTTTCACTTAAATCTCTTAACAAATGAAGAGGTTTCAATAGATATATTTGAACATTGGAAATTTCAGTTTCAATCTGAAATAACGAGCCAATGTAAATTTTTAAAGGGAAAAATAATAATAATTAAAAATCGAGGACGTTTTTTATGAGAGTATTTTTAATTGTCAACTGAAAACTTTTAAGGTAGACTGATTAATTAACGAATTAATGTTTGGAAACTGGAGAAGTTAAAATGATATGCTTCTAAGTTTAAATTAGCTACATTTCAAATTCAATGTTACACATTATTGAATTGAAAATGAATGATTTTGGAAATATAAATTTTTTTTTTTAATACAAAGTGGTCTTCAAATTCTTGAATAATATTGTTACATCTTTCCAAGTTCTTAAAAGTCTTCCAAATGCCGTTAAAATTGTTTAATAAATAAATTTTGCAGAATTTGAATTGACTGCAATTACAGGGTTGGCCATATTCGACGAAAAGATTTGGCAATACTGTAACTTTTGACAGAGATGACAGATTGAGTAACGACGTAGTCCGTTTGAAGCATCAGTCTTAGGAGATTTTTGTCATGAAGCAGTAGACTCCATGCAAACGCTCTCAGATTGTTCAAATTCACATTCAACAAAACAAGTCAATTGTGAGAACTCAACGTGCGAGGAGAAAAATAAATAAAGTGAAAACTGCGTCTTCTGCGACTACATTGTATCGTTTGTATGAAAGATTTTCATCAGGTGAGGTACTTACTAATCCTAAGCGTTCAAATAAAAAGCGACCAAGGCGATCGGATAAAAATATCGCACTTGTACGGGACAGTGTTCTGAACACTCCATGCACGTTGAGTTTTCACAATTTACTTGTTTTGTTGAATGTAAATTTCAACAATCTGAGAGCGTTCGCGTTGAGTGTACTGCTCCATGGCAATATCTCCTTAGACTGATGCTTCAAACGCGCTACGTCATTACTCGATCTGTCATCTCTGTCAAAAGTTACAGTGTTGCCAAATCTTTTCGTCGAATATGGCCAACCCTGTATTTCAAATTTTTTAAGTTTTCTGTTAGTTTCAGTAATGTTGGATATTTTTTTTCTTTAATTTAATGACATTCATGTTAATCTACAATAGAATAAAGAACTATTATCCAAACCAAAATAAAAAATCGATGGTTAAAGTATTTTTTAAATTTGGCGATTAAATTTTCGTCTACAGGATTAACATTGCATATATAAAAGCAAATATTATTTGAGAGAAACTCAGTAAATTATCAAGTCTGCAATAATGTCAAATTCCTATTATTATAAGAAAACATTTTCAGCTAAAACGTCATCTTACTTCAAATGATTCTGAAGTAGACAATGCTGAAGTCAAACGATCATGTTCGGCATCGCGTACTTCCCATACAAATTTAGAATCGAACGTTGCTAAAAATGAAAAAGATGGACGCGTTATTGCACGAGAAAAAGAAAACGTGAATCCTTTGAGAAGTAGCCCTAAAATTTCTCCAACGAAGCCTGCTTGCGATGCAGATTTTAACATTCACACAGTAGATCTTGAAAACTTACCTTCGCCTAAGCAAGGTTACGATGCTTCAATTTTCGATTTTGATCAATGAAATAATCCTAAGATTAGTCATGAAAATTCATCTCCTCTTCATGATGTATCTTTAAATTCGACTGAGAACCAACATTTAAACATAAGTCGGGAAGAGGAAATAAATGTGAAATCATCGTTTCGTGATCAGTTGCATTCATTGCTTTTACGGCACATAGCACATGCTGCAAAGGCTTTTGTATCCGAATTATTGGAACTTTTGAGGAAGGAAGGTCATACAGAGTTTCCAAAAAGTGCGTCAACATTATTGAATAGTAATAAATATATAAAGACAAAAATCGAACGTATGAAGATAAAAATTAAAGGTAAACATAAAGAACGAGGTTATTATGTTTACTTGGGCATTGCAGAAAATTTACAGGGTATTATTTCACCTGCAGTATACACCAAGCGAGTTCTAAAATTGTTGGTAAATATTGATGGCCTACCGCTTTTTGATCGGTCAAGTGAACAATTACGGCCAATTTTGATGCAAGCATTAGACCCCGATTTCGAATCTGCTCCATTCATGGTCGGCGCATTCCGTGGAAAGTCAAAACCTAACTATGTTAGTGAGTTTTTAAAATATGTCGTTGACGAAATAAAAAAAACTTATCAAAAATGACATCGATATTGAAGCAGAAGATTTTGAGACTGAACTTATCAGGTTCTTTTGCGACACTACTGCTCGAGCTTTCCTGAAGTGTTGTAAAGGTCATGGTGACTTTCAAGCCTGTAAACGTTGCGAGGTGAAGGGGGTTTCAGTTTAGAATCTTTGAGGTAATACAAAAAGAGTCTAAGCAAATATTCATCCCAAAGCAAGGACGAATGCATCTTTTCGAAAACAGAGACAAAAAACATCACACTGGCTTTTAGAACAGTGGCAGTTTGGCAATAACCGTATAACCAAACTGAGCGCTAGCCAAAAAGAATACTTAAGGAACATTCTTCTTAAGATCGCGGATGTTCCAGACAATTTCCAAAGAAAACAATTTAACCTGGATGACCTGAGCAGCTGGAAAGCGACTCAATACAGATTTTTCTTGCACTACGAAAGCGCAGCTTGTCTGTGTAAGGTTCTTCCAAAACATGTGTTGTAACATTTTATGCTCTTTTCCGTGACTTTTCGCATTCTCGGTAGTTTCGAATTGGCGGTCACACATGCAGATTACGCAAAAATATTATTACAAAAGTTTGTTTATTTACTTCCTCCTTTTTACGGAGAAGATTCACAGAATATAACAATGTATAATTTGATTCATCTTGCTGATGATGTAAAATACACGGGTATGAAATTGCCTGTGACATCAGCGTTTGCGTTCGAAAATTGTCTGGGCTAGATTAAACGCATAGTAGAAGGAAAAAAGAAACCACTGCACCAGATTGTTAGACGTGTTGGTGAACTACATTCTTGCCCCGAAGGACCAGATTTACCAGAGGTAAATCATCCCTTGAGAAAACGTGTAACCAAAAAAAGTGATCTACACTTGCAACTCCATAAGGGAGCTGCTCATGATACCGAAAGACGTGTTAAAAAACTTATGTATAGGGGCATGATTCTTGACTCGACTGAAGCAAACAACACAGTTCAATTAAAAAATGGAAATATTGTGCGTGTATTAAATATGTGGAAGCCATCAAATGATTATGTTCTTTTTGGGTGAATTGCGGCATCAAATTTGACAAA
>NC_046659.1:24463286-24470403 GCF_010883055.1 Belonocnema kinseyi | reverse complement strand
TAATATCACTTTTCTTTTTTTACCAGGGAAAAAAGGAAATGAAAAACTGATGTGACGCCACATAACCTCAAATTGATCATTCGCTTCTGACTCACAATGATTTCACGTTTAATAATATTAATGCTTTTCACATTTATTGTTTTATTTTAAATGGCAGAAATAACTTACCTTTTATACTAGAGGGATGATGCGATCAAAACCTCGAATCGAAATACGTCTATTCGTTAATTAATCAGTCTACGTTAAACGTTTTTAGTTGTAAAATAAAAGTACTTTCATTACAAATGTCCTCGATGTGCAATTATTAAAATTTGTCACTTTAAAACTTAGCATTGGCTCGTTATTTCAGATTTAAACTGAAACTTCATAATTTCAAATATATCAATTTCAGACTGTTCATTTGTTAAAGGATTTAAGTTAAAACTATGCAACATTAAAATTTTCGTTAATTGTGGAAACACTAACTGAAAATTTTACTTTTTAAATTATTTAATTTCTAAACCAAGTAACTTAAGATGCTTCAATATGAATTAAATATTCAGAATAATGATTTCAAATAAAATTGTAGAATGTTCGATCCGCAAACTTATTTTTTCAAAAAAATGAAAGTTGTGTTAATTTGTGCTAGACTTGTGCTCATTTATGCCGTAAACGGTTTTTTGTAAAATCAAAAATTACGGGCACAATTGTTGAAAACCGTTTTTTTCCCCCTAGATCCGCAACTTCTTGCTATAACAAAAAGTGAGGTAGTCCTAGGCGGCTTGAAGTATACACAATTTGGTGCAGGAAAGAAAAATTCCAAAAACCTAACAGTTCAAGATAAAGATACAAAAAATCTATTATTATTGAAAATTTGGAAAAAATAAAACTTGTTCTGTTTTCTTGTCGACAAATGCAGCTTTTATTCTCTCTAACAAAATGACGTGAGATTAACCGTTCTCATATGAAAACTCAAAAAGTAAACTCAACAAATATAAGAGATCAAAAAAAGGCAAGTTTGGAAAAAATTAAACTTGTGCTGGTTTGTACTCGACAAATGTAGTCTTTGTTCCCTCTAAAAAAATTACGTCAGATCAACCGTTCTCATATAAAAACTCAAAATGTCAACTCAAAAAATATAAGAGATCCAAGAAAGGCACGTTTGGAAAAAATAAAAATTGTGCTGGTTTGTGCTCGACAAATGCAGTCTTTGTTCCCTCTAACAAAATTACGTGAGATCAACCGCTCTCATATGAGAAATCAAATTTTAAACTAAAAAAACATGAGAGATCCAAAAAAAGTCAAATTTCCAAAAAATGAAACTTGTGCTGGTTTGTGCTCGACAAATGCAGCATTTATTCTCTCTAACAAAATCACGTTATGTTTTTGGAATTTTTCTTTCCTGCACGAATTTGTGTATACTTCGAGCCGTATATAGCAAAAAAAAAGTTTTTCAAAGATTGTGCCCGTAAGTTCTAGCACAAACTAGCACAACTTTCATTTTTTCAAAAAAAATAAGTGTCATACCACATAACCTAAATGGTCACACGCTCCTGGCTGGCAATTATTTCACGTGTAATAATATTTTTTCCTTTCCTATGTATTGTTTTATATTAAAAAGCTCTAATAACTTACCTTTTAATCCTAGATAGATGGTGAACCTCATTCAAAGTATCACCCCTACCGAAAGAAATCTCTGAGTTTTCTTCAGCGAAGTAGCCTGGCTCATTTAAGTCTATAAACAAAGTCGATTTGAAACAAAATAGTCTCGGAGATAGTTTGAGAGGTTTGGTTCCTTTTCAAGATCCTTTTAGTGGTCCTTTTAAGAATGGTGCGACGGTAATATAATGTTCCTTTTGTAATCGTCACGTACCGGGCGGGCAGAGTTATTTACAGTAGTTGGTCGTGGCTAATCCGCTCTCCCTTCTTAAATTTCTTTTCAAATTATTAACACTTTTTTTTTAATTGATGAATTTTCTCATTATAATTATTTATAATTATAACTTATATACTCATATACAATTTTCTAGATGAATTCAAAAATGTTGTCTTTTTTGGCATATCTCATTCCATTTACGAGAAACGTTCTATTGATTACAATTTTAAGCATTAAAAAAAAAGTTAGATATCTGAAGTCATCGAAACCCGTAGATTCCGAATTATTATATCTAGGCTGTTAACTATGAAATTAAAAAAATCTACTTCTAAATTTTAATCAGAAAGCTTAACAAAGGACCCTCGAGTGTCGGCTACTCTATTGAGATAGCCTCTCTGCTTGTTATTTATGATCGTATTCTTATTTCAATTTCGGAAAGGATATTTTGAAGCCTTCAGACCATTTAAACGAGCTTCCTGGACCTTTCAAAGTATCTACCTGAGTGCCTGCGGAGAATTTCTCAGAGCTTCTTTGACCTAAAGAATTTTTAGTACATACTCAAAGATTCTTTTCGGTATGGACCTAATAAACTTCAAACGCAGAATGACGATGCGATGAACGCCTCGTTTCGATATACGTATTAACGGGATTCCCAAAAGCATCCGGCGATGGAAATGGCGTGGCGGCCGGTCAGTGCGAAGCATGGCATAGTCACGTGTTTTTAATTTTAGTTTCGCGCGGCTCGAGATATCGAACATTGGATATTCTTTTACTGCAGGGTCGTTTCAGAGATTCTTTTTTCCATTTGTTGCTCTGGGAATTGAATATATTTTAAATTTTGTAACCTGTCATATAAAATAGGAGAAACTGAAAAACGAACTTTGTTGTTGAATGAGTTATAGTTTAATTTTTTTCCTCTTTTCTTTTCATATTCCAATTTTATAAAGACAAAATAAAACACAAGATTGCATTTTATTTTTAAAAAAGTCTGCTTAAAGCAAACAAATTTACTTATTGCAATAAAATTTGTTTAAATGGACGTAAAAATGTAAAATTGTACAGATTTCCGACGTTTAAATCGTCGGTAAATTGCTAAAATTTAAGTTGAGTGCAGTGCCAGTGTTGCGTCAGTGCTGCACCGACGATGGGCATTACGCACACGTCAATAAATTGACAATGCTGAAGTTCAGTACAGTTCCAGTGTTGCACCAGTGCTGCGCCTACACTTGGCATTACTCGTATGACCGTAAATCGTCCACACTTAAGGAAAGTACTGTATTTTCAGAGTAGTTTAATCATCCCTTAATTATTTAAAAAAATCGATATTTTAAACGGAATAAGGCACCAAAGATTTTTTTATTAATACATTGATCAACAAAATTACTTTAAAACATACATAGGAGGCGTCTTTTAACAGGATTTGCATTAGTATTTATTGTCAGGGTCATTTGATCATCCCTTATTAATTGAATAAAAAAATCGATATCTTATGCAAGATAAAGAACCAGAGTTTCTTTGATTAATACATTGATCAACAAAGTCACTGTAAAATATTTACAGGTAAATTGATATTATAATCTGTTTACAGTGTTTTGATGCATATATTCCACTCTCAAAATGTTATTATCGTTATTTACACTACTTTTATTCTTATCTCGATCATGAAAAACAGTAGCAATTTCTCTTATACCCTAATGATGATGGTGATCGTCTTCTTCGATTTTCTTCTCTTGCAGGTGTTCTCGAATTTTCTGGTTCTTGTCGATATTTAGGTCGACCCCTGCTTCTTGTCACCCAATGTTGTGGTTTATTAATACGACGTAACTCTGTGGCACTGCTACCTTCCTTAGAATTATGCTGATCAATTTTGTTGGCTCCTTTGTATGCTACTTCAGCTGCCCACGCGGTCTTTATACCCTTTTCCAAATTTGGTTCTTTAATTTTTAATATATCGAACTTTATCTCATTACCAATTGCTCCAGTGGCCAGTTGATCCAATACTTGCTCCGTAGGATCTGTAAATTTGCATTTATTTGCCAAATCTGTCAGTGAGGCAATAAACGGCACTAAATGTGATTTTTGTCGTTTTAGATAACTTTGCACTAACAAAGCTAAGTTATTAAATTTTACGTCGGCTGGCTTGTTCGGAGCACTAATTTTACGAATGAGCAGTACGTTTCTGCGTTCACTTTACTCAAAAGAACTGCACGTTTTTTGTGTCATTAACAATGTCATTAGCTATAAAATATTGTTCTAATCTTTCCACAAACATTTCCCAGTCATCCAATTTATGGTCAAAGTCAAGTTTAGACACGATCTCCATTTGTTTATTTATAAGTAAATCACTTATTTTATTTTTCACCTCATTCATTAAATTTGTATCTTTTTTTGAACTAGAGTCTTGAATTTGAGAGTCTTTATTATCCGTAGCTTTCACGACGCTTTGGTTTTTAATATAAGTGCTTAATTTTTTTCATAATTTATCTATGAATTGACTTTCTTTTACCGGAATATTACGCTTACGACCATTTTTTATCACTTCACTCTTTTTTAATAACGATAGACTGGTATTTTTTTCATCCTGAAAAGTGAAGGCTCTTCCATAATTTAATTTACAAACTTCACCTTCTTTTACTGAAATTTTATTTTTCATATTTAAAATAGTTCACAAGGAAAGTAATAAGACAAGCTTGCAACAAACTATTCGTACATGAACAAACTTGCAACAATCTGTGCAAACCTGCTCAACTTGTTCCAACCTGTACCAATAATTTGCATGAACATTTTTACGTAGGAAGTGCAAATATTCATGAACATACTCTCTCGCCATCTCTCTCCCTCCCTAAACTAGTATAATTCACAACACACTTTTTCAAGCACGAAAAAATAAATAATATTAACTGGTCCAAAAATGAAAAAACTTGCATTAACCTGTGCAAACCTGCTCTAACTTCTTCAAACCTGTACCAATAAGTTGTAAGTATTTCGACGCAGGGAGTTCAAATATTCATAAACGTACTCTCTCTCTCTCTCACTTCCCTTCCTCAGCCTTTCTCCCACCCTAGCCCAGTATAACTCACACCGTAACTTTTTTAAACACGAAAAAATAAATAATATTATTTGATGCGAACATGAATGAACTTGAGCTAACTGGTGCAAGCCTGATGTAACTTGTTCCAAACTGTTCCATTAAGTTGCAGGAACATTTGTACGCGGGAAGTTCAGTTATTCATAAAACTATTCATAAATATACTCTCTCTTTGTCTCGCTCCCTTCTCCATCCTTTTATCTCTCTCAAATAACCCAAGATAACTCACACCGTACCTTTCCCAAAGCGAAAAAAATAAATAATAATAACTGGTTCAAACATGAAGGAACTTGGGCCAACCTGTGCAAATCTTCTCTAACTTGTTTCAACCTGTACCTATAAGTTGTAAGAATACTTTTACGTGGGACGTTCAAATATTAATAAATACATTTATAAACATAAACCCCCCTCTCTCAAATAAGCTAAGATAACTCTTACGGTACTTTTTCAAACACGAAAACATGAATAATAATAACTGGTTCAAACATGAGCAAACTTGCGCCAATCAATGCTAAACTGTTCTAACTTTGTTCAACTTTTACCAATAAGTTACAAGCACATTTTTACACGAGAAGTTCAAATATTCATAAAAATTCATAAAGCTCTTGTTCACAAAGGAAACATATGGGATATTTGTACTGAATACTTTTTTTCACTTTATTTCACAATGGCTTTCAAAAACAAGTTTCCGTGTTACATATGGCTGAGGAACTTAGCGCAAAATCTAATATCATATATTCATGGCAAAGAGAATGCAGTAAAAAGAGACATTGCACTTTCAAGGCGTCATTCTCAAGGTAGACCTCCAACTAAAATAACTGCTGAGACCAGAATATTTAGTATTTGTAACCGATCTTCGTGAAATAGCTGACGTGGAGAATGATCTTAATAGCGCAAGATTGAATGTTTTGTCGCAAACTCGAAGAGAAACATGTCTTATTTGCAACGCCCAAAATAATCTTCACCGTCTTTCAGTCAATTGCAGGGTTAACGTGTTCCCTCCCTATTAAGTTTCGAATGCAAATGGTGTTACATCTTTTGCAGAACACCTTGACGATAATAGCAATCTTTCAACAAAATTTCCATCCTGGATTGCATTTCATCAAGAGACCAACTGCAATCAAAGGAAATTACAAATCTTACATCGGTAACAAAATAACAGTTTTTGGAACTGTTCGCATATTGCGATCCTGTACCTAGAAATGATGAAAATGACATATATTCCCGTGTAGTTTCTAACAAAAAGATCTTCTTGCATTTTTATGCAAATTGCGTCAAGGTTCGGCTGACGAGTTTTTGCAAGTCATATTTCATTATTCTAGTAAACAAGCCCTTAGTCTAGCGATTTCCACCTTCAGAAAGTTTTTAAATCAGCGTTTCGTGCCTGAAAATATTGGATTTGGCTCTAAAGCAAGGGAAAGTTATATTCTCGATCATACAACAGACTACAACAGGATACCGAGATGCTTTACCAATGCTAAGGAATTGCACAATATCAGTTATAATGCCTTCGCTACTTCGACCAGGTAAGCGTCAATTCAGCACTGAAAAAGCAAATGCATCACGATTGGTCACAAAATGGCGATGGGTAGTAGAAGCTAGGAACGGCCACCTGGAATCAATTTTCAAATTCTTCAGTGGAACCTTTGTTATACCGCACGTTCGAAATCTTTGACATTTCTATCGAATAGGTGGGGCATTGATAAACCGCTATCATATACCTATTCTTATTCCGGATGCGAATACGGAGATGGCTCGGGCAATGCTAGAAAAAGCACGAGAAGTAAACATATTAAAAGCTCTAGTAGAAGCAGACGAACTGCATAGAAGAAATGGTCAGTGCATTCGGTTGGATCAAAATCATATCATTGGCTTTCCACGTCTCACCCTCCAGGATTTGCGCAATATCGCTTTCGGTGAGTATCAAGTCCAATTAGTCCCATCCTACATCCAAGATGGACTACAAAGGCAAGACAGAGAAGGAAAAATGTTTCAGTTGGTGATACGTATAGGGGCGATCCCGGTATAATAAGAGTCCGCGTTTTTCAACGTTTCCGTAACGCTAAGAAACATCAGTTATGGGTAGCCTACATTGTCTAGCGGATGCCGAAAACGAACTTGACGAGGCTAAAAGTCCTGTTCTTGGCTATTATTGTACCTGCAAGTCAGGAACT
>NC_046659.1:24460646-24463186 GCF_010883055.1 Belonocnema kinseyi | reverse complement strand
GAACAAAATATTCGGTATCCTACAACGCTGCTACTAAATTCAGTGCTTGAGGCTGCTTCGCTGGTACGGTTTTGATTCCTCTAGAATCAAACCGAAGGGCCTATGACAAAGTTACCAAACGCGTTCTCGGGTTGCGGATAGAGGGTCCCTGTACCAAGAGTTTCTGCTAAATATGGTTACAAAAATAAATAGGCAGTCGCGGACAATTGTCCAGGGGTGGTCCCGAAGGAATTAACCCCAAGCGGAGGTGTGAAAACCGTGCCGAAAGCTGAATGGCACATGGGTGAGGTGTCTAGAATGGTGACTCTGGGATACCGGGCGACCTCTCAGAGTACGCAGCCTTATCTTTGCATGCGGGGCTCTACAAGGACGGACGAACCCCTTTCCCTAGCATCTCGTGGGAACAACAATGACAATACCAAACATAGTTGTAGTAAGTGCGGTTCAAAACAACAGAACGCGCAGGACTCCCGACAATGGGTCGGCCAACAATGCGGACCAATCTAGAGCTGGGGGAGCCAATGAAAATGGATACAATGCGATGGATCGGCGGGATCTCGCAACCTTTGGGTGGACGTTGCGACTGAATCACGACTTGCTAGAGTTCTAAGATGCGAGTGTGGCCCCTAAACGGGGTTACATGGCACGGCTGCATGCTCCGTGGTGCGAGAAACACCCCCAGCTATCGCACTTTTCGCAGCAACGTCTGCGAAACCATGCTGAACTACTCCGTAAAAGGGGCTATGTAAGCGGAACCCCTACTCTACCACAGCTAGAACAAGCCGGCAACAGAGAAAGAGAGGCGACACTAAGACCAACCGCGGGCAGACATCCCATAGATGAAGAGCGATGCTTTACTACCCGGAGAAACATCAACACCAAGGTTTCTCTCAAGCCTAAAGATCTGGCTGAAATGGATGACGAGCTTCGTGGACATTTTTCCGGAGAATCCGACCGACCTCTGGGCTATCAATTATTGTGTGTATAATGCAGCGAGAGCTTCGGCCGATGCGAACCGTAAAACAAAACCAACGGCTAATCATAAGACCAAAAGACGAATGCATCAACTTGCCATAAAGATAGGCTGGGCAAGACAGTATGCGTCCCGCATTCAGTGTGTGATTGACTACATCACATCTGACAGGAATTTTACCGTCAAGATTCGGAAGTTCGCGCGCGAACTCCGGACCCGTTATCACACACTTAACAAGTCAAAGCTGCTGACCATCAGACAGCATATTGTTGAGAGAATACGGATACTATCTGACGCTAAGAGAAGTCCAGAGCGAAGGGAGAGGTGGGTCAGAGAAAATTAACAGTTTCTCTCTGACCCATCTCGACTCTTCCAAGACCCTCCAGTTACTGTCGAACACCCACCCAAACCAGAGGAGATCGAGTATTTTGGAGAGAAGTCTACGAAGTTCAGTATAGACTGAACGAAGACTCAGAAAATATAAAGAGCTTCAAGGAGTTATGTGTTGCCCTCATAACACCTGATAAAGAATGCCCACCCATCACTACCGAGGAGGCGAAAAAAGTATTAAGAGGGATGATGAACTATTCCGCACCGGGACCAGATTGTATCAAAACCTTCTGGTGGAAGAAGTTTTCTTCAACCCATCAGCATTTGGCCCGTATTTTTACCTCATATTTAAAGTCGGAAGAGCCGATTCCAGAGTGGTTGGTGGAAGGTAGCACAATACTTCTGCCGAAAATAGGCAACTTAGCTGACCCGAAGAATTACAGGCCAATAACTTGTCTGAACACGCTTTATAGGATATTCACAGCTATCCTAAATGATAGGATTGTGCAGGCAATTGAACCTGTGTGGCAAGAAATGTATGAACAACAAGGCTCAAAGAAAGGCGTAGCCGGATGTCGGGAGAACCTGCTCATCGATAGATGTGTCTGCAAAGATGCAGCATTCTACCAGCGTGTCCTATCGATGGCCTGGATTGATAATCGGAAAGCTTTCGATTTGACATCCCATAGACTTATCATCTGTCTTTTGGAAATCTTAAAGGTTCATCCGCAAATAGCTGGGTGAATAGAGAGATTGATGCCGCTTTGGAAAACCAGATTTACTATCTCATCTGGAAAAAATCGTGTGACAACTAGCAAGGTCACCTTTCAGAGAGGTGTCTTTCAGGGCGACACCATGAGCCCACTCCTCTTTTGCCTTACATTATTGCCACTATCTCTAGCACTTCGCCATTCCGACGGGTACTTGTGCGGCAAACCTGCAGATCGAAAGTACAAGGTCATTCATGTATTTTACGTGGACGATCTTAAGATCTATGCTAAAAACAGAGAGCAACTGCATCTAGCTCTGGGGATTTTCGAACGATATACTAAGGAAACTGGAATGGAATTTGGGTTAGACAAATGCGCCAAGGTTTATTTGAAGCGAGGAAAACTTAATGGCATTACTGAAGATCCTGAGCTCGTTGATAGAAGCGCCATACGACACCTTTGCGCTGGAGAGACTTATGCATACCTGGGCGTGCCACAGAGCCGCATTCAGAATGTGACATCTATAA
>NC_046659.1:24450077-24460546 GCF_010883055.1 Belonocnema kinseyi | reverse complement strand
ACATACTTATTTATTTGCTGGTTACTTACTTACTTTTTGTGTTTTATCGATTAAATAATATTTCAATTTTAAGTTCAATGTATTAATAAAAAAATATCTGATGTTTCAATCCCAATAAAATATCGTTTATCTTGTTTCTATATTTAAGGAGTGATTTAACAACCTAACAATAAATTCTAATGCAAATCCGGTTAAAAGACGCTTCCTATATATGTTTAAAAGTGATTTTGATAATCAATGTATTAATAAAAAAATCTCTGGTGCTTTGATCTGTATAAAATGTCGATTTCCTTGTTTTAAAAATCAGGGGATGACCAGACTTCCCTGAAAATAAATTCGAATGCAAATCCTACTAAAAAACGCTACCTGTATATGTTTTAAAATGATTTTGTTAATCAATGTATTAATAAGAAAATCTCTGGTGCTTTAATCCGTATAAAATATGGATTTTCTTGTTTTAATAATTAGGAGATGATTACGGCCATACAAACTAAAAAGATAAGTGAGTGACATGGCCGCTTGAGGTTATTCCTTTAAACAAGGCAATGAAAAAGTCGACCAAAGCAACAATGTCACTTATGTATCTTTTTAGTTTGTACAGCAGATTAGACGTCCCTAAAAATAAATTATATTGCAAATCCTGCTAAAAAAATGCTACCTGTAAATGTTTTAAAGTGATTTTGTTCATCAATGTATTAATGAAAAATCTTTGGTGCCTTATCCCGTTTAAAATATCGATTTTTTTGTTTCAGTAATTAAGGGATGATTGAACTACCCTGAAAATAAATTATAATGCAAGTCCTTCTAAAGGAAACTTCCTATATGTATATTTTAAAGTGATAATGTAGGACTGAACATTGGTGATTTATTCCTTACGAAAAGTTAATTTCTCTGCTTCTCTAAATAAGGGATGATTAAGCAACCCTTTAAAAAATTCAAAGACATCCTTGTCGTCGACACCTTCCCTATTTTATTTAATATGATTCTTATCTTCATAGATTAATCCGAAAACTTTTTGTGATTTTAGACATTAAGAAATGTCGACATTCCGAATTATATGTTCAAGGGATAATAAAACAACCCTTGAAGTAGATGTAGATATATAATATCCGTGCGATGCACGCTTCCTCTACTTCTTTGAAAGTGATTTCATATCCTAGTAGTTAAATACAAAATTTCTGGCGACTTTAGTTACTAAGAAATGATGATTTCCATACTTGGATGTTTCAAGTATGAAAAAACCCTCATAACATGCTGTATACCCAAAAAACCGTTAATATTTCTAGATCTTGGATATGAACCTTTTGTTTCGGTAAGACCAATAGTCAAAATGTGAAACTTTTAGCAAATGCAAAACTAAAAAAAACATACAAGACCCACAAATTTCGAAAAAGCAAAACTCCTGCTGAATTGTTCTCGACCAACGCTAAAAAAGCTAAATTTTGAACAGTTGACATGAAAAAACCCCAAAATTTCACTGAAAAACCCTAATTTTTTTAGAGGGGAAAAAGACTGCATTCGTTTAGCACAACCCAGCGCAAGTTTTGGTTTTTCGAAATTTAATTTTTTAGGTCCTGTATGGTATTTAGATTGACGTTTTTGGTGTCAATATGAAAACTGTTCATCCTACAGAATTTCTATAGTGAAAATGAAGACTGCGTTTGTCGAAAACAATTCAGCACGAGTTTTGGTTTTTCGAAATTTTATTATTTTTCGGTCTTGTATGTTATTTATTTTGACGTTTTGGGGTTTAATATGAGAACTGTTTATCTGACATAATTTTGGTTAAGGAAATAAAGACTGCATTTTTCGAGCACAATTAAGCACTTGTTTTTTTTTCGAAATTCGATTATTTTTGGGTCTTGTTTGTTCTTTGAGTTTGACATTTCTGGTTTAGTATGAAAACTGTTGATCTTACATAATTTTTTAACGGGAATACAGACTACTTTTATGCAGCTCAATCCAGCACAACTTTTGGTTTTTCGAAATTTGATTATTTTTGGGTCTTGTATGTTTATTTGAGTTTTTTTTAAGATTCTAATTTATAGTCTTAACCCAGGGGAAAAAGTTGGATATTAGCGAGAGTTCACGACCGGCGCAGTACCGTGCCAGTTGTAATACAGAATAAATACCAGTACTGGCTGTAAGTACTGTGCCAACCATCGGCATAGTACTGGCTCACAATGCGCTATGTACTGACTGTGATTATTGGTAGAATACTGACGCAAGAATTCTGCCAAAAGTTAGCGCCACACTATTTTACAACTGGCCTAGTACTGACCGTCACCACCGATGATATACCGACACAGGAGTTCCGCCAACGGTTAGCGTGATACTGGTATACTACTGGCGCACTACTGATATGTATTACTGATCAAATACTGACACAAGAATTCAACCAACGGTTAGCATCATACTGGTCTACTACTGACTGAGAAGTAATATGCATTACAAGTGAAATACCGGTATCAGCGTTTCGCCACTGATTACCGTACTACTGGCCACATACCAACTTTTAGTTCTGATTGAAAACCGTCATAAGACTTCAGCCAGTGGTTGGCTTGATACTGGGTCTACTACTGGCGTAATAATGAGACGTATTACTGGTCAAATACTGACACAAGAGTTCAACAACAGTATATACTGGCCCAGTATTGTGAGTCAGTACAGAACTTAGTTATCATTAGGGGCTTCAACAGTACCACGCTAGTACCAAAGTTATTCATTGGCCCGATACTACAATTCATTAAATCCCAGGTGGAAATGTCGGTAGTGGGCCGGAGTTCACCACCGGCGCAGTAATGGCCCAGTACTGCCCACCAGTACAGACAGCCGGTGATTCGCCCAGTACTGGCAAAACATTGGCTGCACGACCGAGGTGGTGCTATGCCCGCAGTACAAAAATAGACTTAAAAAAAACACGTCTATAAATGTTGTCAGGGTGTTTTGAAGTGTTGAGAAATTGACTATACAATTAAAGTGAAAACACTTTTTGTATTAATTTTTTAAAGAAAAATATTCTAATTTTCACTTTCATGAAAAATTTTTAATGTTCAGAAGAAATTACATTGGATGTTCGTCCTAATCGTGGAAGAATAGTCTAAAACACCTAAAAAGCAAAACTTTACACGAAGGTTTAAATAAAATGGTTATTAAGAAAATTGTTGCGCAACATGGTAAAATTTCTAAGTTTCGTCGATACAAATTTTAAATGTTCATTAAATGTTATTATCAGAACTTTAAAAATGGTCTAAAACGCGAAAAAAAAATATTACACGAAGAAAAATTGTAGTCGATTTAGATTATTTATTTAAAAATTATTTTATTAAATATATCCGTGAACAGTTAGTTTATTTTACATCTATTTAATGTCGTATGATGATAAAAAGATGAACGAGAAGAAAAGTTGAAAAATTGTTGTTTTAACTTTTTTGAACTGTAGCTTATGAGGATGGCTTTTTTACAGAGTTTCAACTTACGGTTTAGCGCAGTGGTTAGCATTCCCGAATGCTAGGCGATAGATTTAGGTATACGAGTTCGAACGCGCGCTATCGCGCGCGCGTTTATTTTCTTCTTGAAAGTATTATATTTTCTCATATTTTATGTATTTCTTTACTACAAGATTTATTTAGTTTAAGTTTATTATATATTTTTGTCCAAGAATATATGAATTTGTTTTTATTGACATAGACCTTCGTTAATAGAAATATTATGAATTAGCATAACAATACAATTTTATCCTAATCATAATTCATGAGGAGGAAGGGTCGGCGGATTAAATGTGCTCAAGTATCCTGGGATTATAACATCATTTATATCTCCTAAATTGTCTGTACTATATCATCAGTTCTATAGTAGCTACACATTTTTCTGGGGCTATTAAGTAATTCTCATTGTCATTTAAAGTACCATCTACACAGACAATAAAAACTTTTCGAATTCTGCTTCTTGTGGTAAAGTACTTATATTTTCTGTTAGTGAAAATACAGAGACATTTTTCAAAGTAAACTGAATTTAATGGATAAATTTACTAATTCGCTGCGAGTAGCATGAATTTTCACAGGCATTAATTGCCTAAAATCTCCGCCATAATTATAATTTTTCCACCAAGTGGTGAATCAACATTCACGAAGTTACGTAATGTCCGATCTACTAATTCGAAATCATACCTTTGCGCCATTCGAGCTTCATCCCAAATAAAAATATCTACTTCTCCTAAGTATTGAACATCTTTAGATTGAGTTTGTATACGGGTGACAGAATCTAAAAATAAAGAAAGTGGCATACCGAAACATTCATGTACAGTTTTTCCTTGGGGAAGTAATATTGATGCAATACCTGTAAATTCCATCGTATATATATTTTTTCCCTACACTTTTAACAAATGATATGTAGTTGTATAAATGTATGTCTTTCGTGAGCCAAGCTACTAATATCTGATCTTTCGTAAGAAAGATAGGTATTTATCTGAATATATGATCTTATGTATGCTTCTTGTATATTATGGTTTCTCTGAAAATCTTGTGACATAGCATATTTAACGTTATCCCATAGTCCCTCAGGATTGATAGGTTGGCAGCATATTAAAATACAAACAAATAAACGTCTTAATTGGTGGGACATCATCCAAACTTCTCCTTCTGCCATAGCACGATCCCACTCTGCATCATCCTCGATGAGACCTAATGCTAAACATGTTCTTTGAAAAGTATCATAAATTTATTTATTAACAGTTCTGCGATCTTGGTAACTTATTGCCCCTTTCATTGTTATTAGTAATAGTCTCAGACAGAATCGTTATATTGTAGTTGTCAGTCCGACTAAATTTGTTTTTTCGTTTTTTCCAAATTGATAATTTTGATCCACTATATTTTTAAATACGTAGTGAGATGGAATTTCTGAATGCATATATCGTTTGGCATCAGTATCACGTCCATTTAAACCAAAATAATTGATTAGCATAGTTTCTTTTTCCAATGTGTTTCTGATAGCATGTTTACTTTCAGCATCGTCAATAGTAACACTTCACTGATGAGGCAAATGTACTCGCAACTCAATAACAGCATGACTTATTTTGCAACGATCCACGGTATATACGATCACATGCTTCAACAGCCCGAGTCGAAATATAGCCCCTACTTTGAAACTCTTCACGCTAATATTTGTAGGGGCTAAGGTTGTAAAGTAGAGGATATTGTCATACGAATTTTACCCCTACTTTAGCGCTCTTATGGGCAAAAAATTCCGAGTCTTCCATTGCGGGCGTCAGAATGGAGGCTTAGTTTTTGCTTCTGATTTATCGCTCCATACTTTACCTTCCTGTACAGAATAAAATTATTTAACGAAAAATTAACAAAATGGAGCAAGTAGAAGGCATACTGACATTTTCGTAATGTTTCAAGTTATTTTGCACACGGAAAAAAATATCCATTAAAATTTATAGAAGAAATGCTATAGTAGAAGATACGCTGGGTAGTTTAATAAAAGTTAAAATCGTCTTTGTTTTAAATTGCGTTAAACTAGTCCCGAAACTATAAAGAACAGTTCTATAAAATCATAATCGATTTTTCGTCCCAAAAAAATTAATATTCTGTACTATTATATTATTACTATTAAACTCTAATATTTATTCACATGTTTAAGGACACAATTATTCAATGTTGCACAATTACTACACTATTTACAATCGCACGCTATGAAAGTTTTTATTCGCCGCGGGGGTTCGAACCCTATAAGTTTCGCATTCCTAACGTCTAAAGCCTCTCGGCTAGCCTAGCTTTAACTATGCAAAAAAAATCTGACATATAACCTACAGCTGTGCAAGGCCATCTGAACATTTTTGTGATTTAAATTCTACCGAAAATGGAAAACTTTAGAATTCGATTATAAAATTATTAAAAATTTTATCAAATAACACCTTTTAAATCCTTGAACTCTTTTGAATTTTTGAAAAAATATTAAAAATTGTAAACTATATTAAATCGATTGAAATGACACAAAATCCCTCAAAATGACTAAAAATCTCTTGAACTCTTTAAAATGATTTTAAAGTCTTTACAATCTCTTGAAAATATTTGTGCTTTTTTAATTCTTCTAAAATCTCTTAAAACTCTTTGAAATTACTTGAAATATTTTGAAATTCATTTCTAAACTTTAATCTTTTCTAATTCAAAAGAATTGTTAAATCTCGTTAAATTATTTTGAAATTTATTAAAATCCTTTTAAACACTTGAATATATTTTGTAATTACACAATAATACATTAACTTTTTTGGAATTTCTTGACATTTTTTAGAATCATTTTTAATAATTTGGAATCTTTAAAAACGTGTAGGGCGGAAAAGCAAATTGAGGAATATGTCGTCAGAATATTTGTGAATATTTCGGGATATTTCGGAATATTTTAAAATATGAAAAATATCTGAGACTAGAAAGAATATCAGCTGTAATCAACGTCGGTTTTTTGAAAATTAACGTAGGAATAACAATCATCGCTGACCGAATCTATTTGAAATCAGCAGGGACCTACTTGAAATCGCAGAATTTCTCGAGAGGAAAATATGTTGTTTTTGAAAGGAAATTATGCTTTTTTTCATGTTTCTAAAATTCGAGGAAAATTGGTTGAATTTGCCAAAGTTTAATTAGCAATTTAAAAATTATTAGTTTTTATGTGATATGAATTAAACACAAATAATTGAAATTTTAAAGGCTTTGATTAAAAAAAAAGTTTTAATATCACAATTTTTGGTAAATATAAATTTTTTCAGTTTAAAATAAAATTCGAATTCTTTAAGTTTCAAGGTTCTGGAGTAGATTTTTTTTTCATTTTTAATATTTCCCATTTAAAATTATTATTTACTTTGTAAGTGTGTTCAGTATAATTAAATTCATTCTTTGATTTTATAACAATTCTCCTTATTAGCTTCAAGGTCAAATTATAATTTTGTTCTTTAAGAACAATTTTAAATTCTATACTTTCCGAAGGTTCAAATTTGAATGATTTAATTTAGTTTTCAATATAAAATTGTCAAATCTTGATAGCTTTGAATTTATAATTGTTCAAATTCAAAAATTTGCAATTTTTAATAATTTAATTTTGAACGCTTTTAAGTATAAATAATTTGCAATAATGTAATCTTAAAATATTAAATTTTTAAGGTTTTGACACCCTATTTTCTAAATTTTTAAACTAAAATCTTTAAATTTCGTGATTCTTCAATTCAAAAGAATATTGCGTGAAAGGAAAATCTATTTCTTCAGAATCTGTTTTAACTAATGTAGAGTTTTTTTTGTGGTACAGAAAAAACTCAATACAACAGCTTTGTATCTTTCTTACCTTTTTCTTTTGAAGTTTCTTCTCGTGTGTTTGATACCTTTGGGGGGGGGGGGGGGGCTGGATCTGGGTTCTTTATAACTATCTTTAAAGTCTTAGCGCGGGTTTGCATTTTTCCTTTTGCTTACAGCCACCAGATTAGGAAAAACTTCTTTCCTCTTGAACCCATTTCGATGTTATCACTTGAATATTTATTATTTAAAACCAATTTAACTTTTGCTTTCACGAACTGTGATGATCGAATTTTAGAGAAAACAACAAAGTATCTGTCACGAGGGTGCAGATGTTGAGGGAACGACGCCACATATTTTTTGCGTTAAAATTTAAGAGTGTTAAGAGAAAAATTTGAAATTCTACGGAGAATATGGAGCTTTAAAGAAGACATAAGTAAAACTTAAGAATATAGAGGCAAGACCTTCAATGTATGAGCTGAAGCTTATACAGAAGCAAAATAGTGTAAAAATATCTTTAGGAGTGGCTACGTAGGAGCTAGTAGAATAAACAGCCGCAAAGTAGGGACAATACTTCCACTTAAAGCGTCAAATTAGGGCCTGTATTTTGACTCGGGAGGACTCACGTATCCGAGTATCTATTAATTTCTTTATTCATCATTATGAATAACATTTTCGCTGTTATTGGCATCATTAACTACGACGGAAGCAGCATAATGTCCTTGTGGATATATTTGTATAAATATTTGACTGACTTTATGCTACAAACTACTTCCACATTAATATGCGAGTTAAAGAACTTTAATAATCTGACATTGTAAGATACTACAAATTTATTGTCAGTCGTGCCTCCATTTTGGCGATTATATCCCATGCAGAAATTCCAATCGGGGTTTAGTAGGGCCCTGGATAGATTTCCCTATTTCTAATCGGGTGCTAGCCGGGGAAAATGTAGAGGGCCTGACTAGTTCTGTAACGCTGTTTTAGCTAGGTTTTAGCTAGATACTGAATTTATAGGACAAAAAAGTTATTCAAAAAATAAATATTAATCGATTGCAAGTATTTTGACTTTAAATGTAAATGGTCCTATTTAGAGATAATACATATATTACGTTTTTAAACATTATATTACAAATAAAATTTCTAACGCTATGAAGTATCGAACACCTACATACATCTATACCTAAATCTATCGCCTAGCAGTCGAGAGTCTTAACCATTACGCTAAACCTTCGAGTTGATAGTCGATGAAAAAGCCATACTCATAAGCTACAGATCAAAAAATGTTGAACTCTCTTTTTCTAATTAAATATTTATTATTATACGACATTATGTACATATAAAATATACGAACTGTTAGTAGGAATATCAATAAAATAATTTTTAAATAAATAATTGAAATCGATTGAAATTTTTCTCTCTGTAATATTTCGTTTTATGCCGTTCTAGACTAATTTAAATCTATTTAGAATGACAAGCAATGTAATTTTTTGTGAACATTTATAGTTTTTCGTAAGAACCGAATTTTTTTCTTCAAAAAAAGACAGGATACAATAGAATTTTCACACCTATACGAGGCCGAAATTCTTGACTAGAACCTGATGGGGTACCGATCAGTTTTTTCTAGACTAGATATTCTGATAGAGGCCCCAAACAGTTTTTTCTAGGCTTGATATTATGGTAGAGACCCCATCGGAACCCAACTTCAAATAGGGAAAGATGGGGAAATTTCTGCACGGGATGTAAGTATTGGTATCTTATTGATATGTATGCAAAAATAAATATATCAAATGTAAATGTTCCTTCTTCTCTACTGAGAAAAAAAAAGATAATGTGTGAGGTCTCCTAAAGTTACGTACGAAATCCGACTCAATTAGGTCATGCTTTTACGAAGTAGTTTTTTCTCGGACACACACATACATACACACAGCACGATCCTATAAACAAAATAGCGATAACAGTCATAGGGAAGAGGGCCTAGCGAGCATGGGGTTTTAGACCGTTTGAGTTAGTACGAGTCTGACTTCACAGGAGAGAGCACGAAATAAATGATTGGACTTTTTAATATATTTCATAGTGTTCTCTTTTACTACACCTGCTTCCATATTTTCCAATAGGTTATGGGTCCAGGCGCATAGTTAAGGTGTACGTGTTTGTGTAAGGTGACATTAAGAAAAGCATTTTTTTTTTGTGAAAATTGATATTAAAAAAGTGCACGTGTTGAGGTGAAAGTGCTGAAAAATTTAGTGCAAAAATGAGCGAAGACGCCAAAAAGTCAAAAAGGAATATCCAGCCTTTTGATGGCGAAAAGTATAATATCTGGAAATACAGAATTCGTTCATTGATAGCAGAAGAAGACGCACTAAAAGTCTTAGACGAAACAGCTCCCACGGAATCAGATAAGTTGGGTGAATGGGCCAAATCTGAAAGAATCGCCAAAGGAATCATCATTGAATATTTATCTGATTCAATGCTTAGTTTCTCGACTGAAGAAGATACAGCGAAAAATGTCATGGAAAAGTTGGATGCAATTTACAACAGAAAAAGCTGAGCGCCTCAACTTGCCGTTGAGAAAAAGCTTTTAACGCTTAAATTCAACGAAACCACATCGCTGTCCAAACATTTTATCTGTTTCGATGAGATGATGGTAGATTTACATGCAGCAGGAGCAACTGTAAGTGAGATGAGCAAAATCGCAAGACTTTTATTAACATTGCCAAATTCATACGATGCACTTGTCACCGCAATTCAGACTCAAGCAGACAGACTTGATACTCGCGTTTGTAAAAATTAAATTACTTTATTATGAAGTGAAATTACAATCTGAAAAAACAGAAACAAGCGCGAAAGTGTTACAAACAGAGACAATACCCAGTGCCGACAAGAAAGACAAGAAAAATAAAAACTTTAGAGGAAATTTCAAGAAGAAACAGAACAACGGCTTCAAAAATAAGAAATTTAATAAGAACAATAAATTTAAACAGTGTGATCATTGTGATAGAAGAAATCATGAAAGGAAGGACTGTTACTTCTTAAAAAATAACACTACAGGAGAAGACAATCAACGAACGTTGCATACGATTTAAACGCAAAATGAAGAGCAAAGATTTGCATTCATGTCAGCCGACCAGTTCAAAAATAAAGTATCAAGTGATCTGACAAAAGCTTATTTTGTAATAGATTCTG
>NC_046659.1:24435771-24449977 GCF_010883055.1 Belonocnema kinseyi | reverse complement strand
CACGGTGCTGAACTTAAAAAAGAGTTTTGGGGAGAAGCTATCTTAACGGCTACTCATTTAGTAAATATAACACCTACTAAAGCCATTGCAGAGAACAAAACTTCTTTTGAACTTTGGCATAACAAAAAACCAAAATTAAATCGTTTAAAGATTTTCGGTTGCACCGTTTATATTCATGATAAAAATAGACAAAGTAAATTTGATAAAAAATCTATTAAAGGAATTTTAGTTGGCTATGAGAAAAATGGATACAAAATATTAAGCGTGGAAAAAAATCAATTCATTATAGCACGTGATGTGGTTTTTGACGAGATTCATTTTAAAAATTCGAGACCAACTTCTGTACATACAAACGATAACTTTGAAGACAATAACCTTCAGATAAAACTACATAAAACTGATGAAATAAAAATCAGTGAGAATCAAGAAAGCGAAACAAACGATTCTAATAAAAATATCGATGCTCAAATTGATTCTCATGAAGGTGAGTTGCGACGAAGTGCAAGAATAAAAAACAAACCTCAAATCAATTATGATGAGGAATTTGATCGTCATATTTATGCACTGTCGACAACTACTGGCATTCCTAGCTCGTTTAGTGAAATAAAACATCGTATTGATAAAATTAAGTGGGAGAAAGCAATTGATAGCGAAATTGTATCATTATTGCAAAATAAAACGTGGAATATAGTGCCGCGTCCGAACAATAAAAATATAGTTGATTGCAAATGGGTTTTGATATTAAAATGGATGAAAAAGGAAATCCATGTAAATATAAAGCAAGACTTGTTGCAAAAGGTTTTAGCCAACAATATTTACAGGACTATAATGAAACTTTTGCACCTGTCGCGCGAATAACAACTTTTAGAATGCTTGTTGCCTTTGCAAATCAACATGATTTATTGATTCATCAAATGGAGGTGAAAACGGCATTTCTAAATGGTCTACTGAAAGGGGAGATTTACATTCGTGTGCCGGAGGGAATTTCAGCGCCCGAAAGTCACGTGTGTAAATTAAACAAAGCGTTATATGGCCTAAAACAATCAGCAAGATGCTGGTTTGAACTTTTCGAAGTTACACTTAAAAGACACGGTTTTCAAAACTCCTCAGTAGATCATTGCTTATATTTTTTAAACAACAATCATATCTGTAAAAATATCTACGTAATTCTGTACGTAGATGATGTTCTTATAGTAACATATGATATAAATACAATGCTGAAATTTAAAAGTTATTTAAAAAAACAGTTCTCAATGACAGATATGAATGAGATAAAATGATTCTTAGGAATAAATATAACACGAAAAGCTGATTCAATTTCATTAGATCAAATGGCCTATTTAAAAAATATTTTACATAAATACAATATGATTGACTGTAATAGTCTAAGTACTCCATTGCCTGTTAAATTGGATTTCAATGCTTTAAATGCTGATGAGTTTAACGATGCACCATGCAGAAATGTTATAGGCTGATTAATGTACGCTATGCTATGTACACGGCCAGATCTTTGTTTTGCAGTTAATTTGCTAAGCAGATATCAAAATAAAAATAACAAGGAATTGTGGCAAAATATCAAGAAAGTTTTGAGATACGTAAAAGGATCATTAAAATTTCGTTTAGTTTACAAGCGAAATGATCATTATCAGAATTTATTGGTTGGTTACGTAGACTCTGATTGGGCAGGCAATGAAGTCCACCGGAAAAGTACAACCGGTTATGTATTCAAAATGTTTGATTGTAATACGATTTGTTGGAATACAAAAAGACAAAATTCAGTTGCTACTTCATCAACAGAAGCCGAATATATGGCATTGTATGAAGCAGCTAAAGAAGCTTGCTGGCTTCGATCTCTTATGTAAAGCGTAGAAATAAATTTTAAAGAGCCAATAATTCTTTTCGAAGACAATAATGGCTGCATCGCTATTGCAAATAATCCAACAGATCATAAACGATCTAAACATATAGATGTAAAATATCATTTTTCACGAGAAAAGGTGGACCAAAAATTAATAATGCTAAAATATATTTCCACAGATAAGCAGTTAGCAGACACATTCACGAAGCCACTGCCAAATGTCTAATTCGTGTACATCCGCAAAGAGATGGGATTAGAAGAGCATGAATAAAACAGTAGAAGCTTAAACTCTTTTATCAAAGTTAATGTATTATCTGCGATTGCGAGTACAATGGTCTGATTGGGTTTTTATCTGGGTTTTCCCCAATCAACTGCAACGAATGTTGGACTATTTATGTATCACTCGAATATAAAAGAAAGAAAGTGCTCTCTCTTTTGTGCTTAGAACCTATGAATTAATTTTTGAGTGGGAGTATTGATATGTATGCAAAAATAAATATATCGAATGTAAATATTCCTTCTTCTCTACTGAGAAAAAAAAAGATAATGTGTGAGGTCTCCTAAAGTTACGTACAAAATCCGACTCAATTAGGTCATGCTTTTACGAAGTAGTTTTTTCTCGGACACACACATACATACACACAGCACGATCCTATAAACAAAATAGCGATAACAGTCATAGGGAAGAGGGCCTAGCGAGCATGGGGTTTTAGACCGTTTGAGTTAGTACGAGTCTGGCTTCACAGGAGAGAGCACGAAATAAATGATTGGACTTTTTAATATATTTCATAGTGTTCTCTTTTACTACACCTGCGTCCATATTTTCCAATATATCTGTTCTACGAAAAGTTGGGTCTCCGTTTTCATCCATTCTTGTCTCGACATGAAACGTTTTTGGAAAATGCTCATTATATTTACCTTTCTCATCTTTGCCCGGTAATAAGTTTTGAATAGAGAAAAATTAATGTTTTCGGATTTCAGCGTAAACATGAAGATTTTTTTATTTTTTTGAATGCGCGATTTTTCAATCTGTCTGAAATGTCATTATAAAAATAGGACATCTCAGAAACTAGTTTATTTCTATATCCATAGCGGCCGCCGCATAATTTCCTATTCCCCAAAAGAGAACGTATTTTCAATATATCTAATTCCGGGTAAAAGCTATCACAGGGTTCCCATCCAGCCCTTTAATCCAGCCTGCGGGGGGTCTATTGTTTTGGCCGAGTCGAGCACTGGCGGTACAGTCTTCTTCAACAAGATGCAAGGTTCGCACTACGAACCCTACACACTACGCACCATCGCGATACACTAGGAAGAGAAAGAGAGACACTAGGAAAAGGAAAAGGAAGAAAACACAGTGCAGGACTACATATTAAGGGGCCCGTCATTTTGTTGGATTGAACATTGAACAGTTACAAATTTCTTTTTTTCTTTTGATACTTTAATTACTTGTAACTGAAAATATATAATTTTCTTTTAACAATTCGTTGCTACAACTACAGTAGTTCTACTTTAAAACCTGGTTGTTCAATTTTTAACAATGTAGAGGCTCCATTCGGTTCCTCCGGTCCGCCAGGGATTACATGATTCCTTTGTCATTGGGGATAAAAATACATTAATCGCTTCTAAAATACTAAGATATTCATATTCAGGAGACATTTTTTGGACCATTCGAACAAAATTTATCTCGGGGACCTATTAGAGCAGACAAAACTATTAGTGGCAACTTGTTTATAGCGGCGACTAGACTGCCGTATCAAGCAGGAGATAGCCAAGAACAATCGGCCCTTTTCATGGCCAACACATTTTTCTAACGAAGGAATAATGTAATGTTTGAATACATGCAATGAATTGAATTTTTTAATTTTGTTAAAAAAATTTTTTTTCTTGATAGAAAATTAAACTTTTTATTTAATTATTCATCTTGTTTAGTTGAAAAGTCAACTGCTTGATTGATAATTCTTAAATTATATTGCAAATTCTTCTTTTTATAAAGTAAATTAATCTTCTGGTTTAAGATTTCTTATTTTTTAGTTGAAACTTTAACTTTCTGCTTCAGAATTCTTGAATTTGTTTTAAAAATTCGTTTCTTTCCGGTATAAAATTAAACTTTTTGTTTAAACACTAATCTTTTTACATTCTCGTCAAGAGAAGGTATTAAATTTTGTGTAAAATTTGACCCCCCCCCCCTCGGTTTTTGTCAAATGTCCACGTTTTGAGACCCCATGAATCCGAAAAACAGGTTTTGACGAATGTGTCTGTCTGTCCTACTGTGTGTGGGTCGGTGTGTGTGTGTCTGTAGATTTGTAGTTTGTTAGCACGATAACTTTTTAAACAATTGACAGATTGGATTAGTCTTTGGCAGATTTTTTATTTAAAAAATTATCTGTTTGGTTGAGAGCTTGTGAATTTTGTTAAAAATTGCTTTTTTTGCGGTAAAAAATTAATTTTTTGGTTTGAAAATTCATCTTTTGGGTTAAAAATTGAACAACCAAGGTTTAAAGTACAACTACTTTACTAGTAGAAATGAATTGTTAAAAGAAATATATATATTTTTAGTTACAAGTAATTAAAGTATCAAAAGAAAAAACGAAATTTGTAACTGTTCAATGTTCAATCCAAAAAGATGACGGTCCCCTTAATATGTATTCCTGCACTGTGTTTCCTTCCTTTTCCTTTTCCTAGTGTAGGGTTCGGAGTGTGAACCTTGCATCTTGTTGAAGAAGAATAGGTTAAATAAATGCTTCTCTTACATTTTACGAAGTCGATTTAGAGGGATAGGATTTGCACTTTTTCTGTTCCCGTTGGGGGGTTTTAAACGGAGGGAAAATCGCTTATTCATAGGTATACAACATCTTAATTTATTTAATTTGACGCTTATTACCAGGTACATCAACCTCCGCAGGGACCGTGAATCATGTTTTTCATAACAATATTATGAAGGTCATGTGCAGTATCTGGATTTGAAATTTCTGCCGAAAATATATTTACATCTACAATACCCAGAGTAGTTATTTTACTAATTTGTTTTAACATTAATAACAAATGAACATGATGTAATCCACGTTTTTGATATTCAACAACATAAACGTATGCTTCTACTTCGCCGAAGAATTGTTGTTTTACTATAATGTTGATTAATTCATCTTTCTTTGCATGAAAAACTCGTGAAACAATGTTTGGTCAATCAGATGCTCTCCGACCATGTAATGAATTATCTTTCACTTCAGCCTAGTTTGGATTACATGTCATAGTTATAAACAAGTCCGTCTTACCGAATTTTTTTACAATTGCCTGTGCATCTTTATGGTGCTGAAGCATATTACGGGGAGGTCCTGAGAATGATGATGGAAGGATGATGATTCTTCCAACAGTGGTATGTAAATCATTTGATCTTTGTTGTAAATGATCAACTAAATCCCTAATAAATATCAGCGCAAAGTGTTTTTTTATTCAATTTGCAATAATTCATCCCATCCTTTTCGATTTTCATATAATTATCGACAAGCTACTTTGAAAATAATCGTCCACCCATAAAAAGTATATTACTATCTCTAGTTGCCATTCTATATTTAATATATGCAGATCGTGAAAGTTGGCCTCGTCTATTAACACATGGTATGCTGTCATTCGAACCCAGTGATCCCAGATCTGAAACGAGATGTGGTCCAATAGTTTGACAGGGCTATGTCCGCGTGAATATAGTAGGAGACGCTGTAAATGAGTGAGTTGCGCGCGCAACCCATTTCTCCTCTTCTGAATTTGAAAACTCAAAGGTGCACGATTGCCCGTCGGAGCACTTCGGCGATTCTATTTATATATCTATCTGCTAACTGCTTTGAAATCAATTGAGCAGATTGGGATTTTAATATTTGATTGAAAAATTAATTATTTTGTTGAAAATGTAACTATTTTGTAAAAATAGTCCTCTTTTCTATCAAAAGTTCAACTACTTTAAAAATTTTTTTTTTTATTTGAAGGTTCATCTCTTTCGTCGAAAATACATTTTGGAAACTGACAATTAATCAATACCATTTTTGGTTAAGAAATCATGTGTTTTGTTAAAAGGTCGTCTTTCCTTGTAGACATTAAATTGTTTTATGGAAAATTTATACTTTTTGATTAAAAATTACATTTTTCGGTTGAATGATCAACTATAAATATTTTTTGGTTGTAAGTCGTTCTGTTGTAAATGCAACTATATTGTTAAAAATTAAAACCATAATTTTTGGGTGGAAATACTCTTTTTGTTTTCAAAATTAAATAATTTCGTTGAAAGTTCATGTATTTTGTTGGAAAATGACCGTGTTTAGTAGAAATTTAATCTTTCTGGTTGAAATTGTATCATTTTTGGTCAAAAATGCAATTGTTTGGTTAAAATATCAACTGTACATCTCCTTGGGTTCAAAAGTCGATTAAGTGACTTAGAGTTGAACTACTTTGTAAAAAAATACGTTTTTTTAACAAGGTTTTTTAGTTATGGTTGAAAATGTAACTATTTGTTTGAAAGTTTAACTCTTTTATTGAAAACTCATATTTTTCGCTTAAAAAATTCATGTTTTTGTAGATAATTCATCTTTTTTACTTTAAAATTAAATAATTTCTTTAAAAATTCATGTATTTTTTTTAAGATTGGTCTTTTTTCCTAGATTATCAATTTTCTTTGTCGAAAATTCATCTGATTGGTTGAAAATGATTGATTAAAAATTAATCGTATATATTGGTTAAGTTGGAAAATCGTTTGTTTTTTTTATAGAACATTAATCTTCTTGGTCAAAAATTCACGTTTTCCCTTGAAAATTTAACAATTTTGTTGAAAATTTTTTTTTTTTTCTGGTTCAATTCAATTTTTTAGCACAGTTTTTATCTGGAAATTGTACTATTCCATTTTTGGTTGAAACTTTATCCTGTACATTGTATTAGTTAAAACACTAATTATTTGTTAGAAAATTAATTTATTTTGTTGAAAAGTAAACTTTTAGGTTCAAAATTGATTTATTGTGTTAATTATATTTTTTTTGAAGATTCATCATTTTAGTTAAAGACTGAAAACTCAACTGTTTTGTGAAGAATTTTTCTGTTTGGATGAGTTCAACAGTTTTTAATAAAAAATGTAAGCCTTTTTTTGTTGAAAATCCATTGAAACTTCGTTTTTTTTAGTTGAAAATGAAACTGTTTTGTTACACCGTTCGATTTTCAAAATTGTCAATTCGTACATAAGACTTTTGAGTTTGGATTTATAAATAAAAATGTCAAAATTAATAAACAATGTTTTGTAGAAGAATCATCTTTTTGGCTTTGAAATTCAACAATTAAAAAAAATCCTTATTGACTGAAAAGTCGACTCTTGTGTAAAATCAATATTTTTTTGGATGAGTTCAACTGTTTTGAATTAAACATTCAAACTTTTTTTGTTGAAGATTTATCATTTTAGTTGAAAATGTAACTATTTTGTTGGAAATTTGTTATTCTCTTTTTTTTAGCTGAAAATTCGATTATTTTGATAGTAAGTTAATTTCTAATATTTTCATTTGGCAAACTAAAATTTTTATCTCTAAATAAGAATGCAAAAATATTAATCAGGAACAACTTAAAATAAAAACAATGTAACCTTTATTTTAAAAAGTTTTTAGTTAAAAAATTAATTTAATCGTTTAATTTTTAATGTTACGAACTGAAATTTTTTTGAATTATTATCATTTTGAACCTTAAAAATAATAGCGTAATTTGTATTTTTTAACCAGAAATCTCTAAAATGTTAAAGTCATAAAAATTTTAAAATGGTAATTTCCTATTTTAAAATAATTTAATTTAAAAAATTGTAAAATTAAAAGGTGTTAAAAGTTTGTGTTTTATACGTATGAATTATTGAGCGTTTAAATGAAATATTTCTGAATTAAAAATTTGTCAAGCATCAGATTCAAAAGTTAAAAATTCAAAAGATTTCCACCTCAAAAAAATCATTTTCAGATTTAAAATTTTGAATTTTCTTATTTCATCCTGAATTTTGAATTGGAACAGGACATTTTTTAAAGCAATTGTATGTATTTCTGAATTGGATCAGAGATTTTTTGAAAAAAAAAAAAAATAATTCGGATCTGGGACAAGCCATTATAAACAACTATTAAAAACTATACAAATTTGAACAGAGTGGTTCGAAATAGAAAGCCTTGAATTGTTAAAACTGTAAATTGTTGTGATTGCTAAGAAAATTGAAAATGATTTTTTAGTTTGAAAAATTAATTTTAAGTGAATATTTGAAAAGATTTTAAAAATTCAAAAAAAGCAATCAGGACGATTTTAAGGCAATTCTTTTATTTTAAAGTTTTTTTAATTTTAGGAAAATAATCTAATTAATACAATAAATCAATCTTCAACCCAAAAGTTTAATTTTCAACAAAATAAATTTATTTTCTATCAAATAATTGGTGTTTTAACTAATGCAATGTACAGGATAAAGTTTTAACCAAAAATGGAATAGTACAATTTCCAGATAAAAACTGTGCTACAAAATTGAATTGAACAAGAAAAAAAACGAATTTTCAACAAAATTGTTAAATTTTCAAAGTAAAAGGTGAATTTTTGACCAGGAAGATTAATGTTCTATAAAAAAAAAAAAACGATTTTCCAACTTAACCAATATATACGATTAATTTTAAATCAATCATATAATAGTTACATTTTCAGATAAAGATAAATAATTTTTAATCAGAAAAAATTAATATAAAAAAAAATTGTTAAATTTTCAACCAATCAGATGAATTTTCGACCAAGAAAATTGATGATCTACAAAAAAAGACAAATCTTAAACAAAATACATGAATTTTTAAACAAATTATTTAATTTTAAATTAAAAAAGACGAATTATCTACAAAAAGTTGAATTTTTTAAGCGAAAAATATGAGTTTTCAATAAAAGAGTTAAACTTTCAACCAAATAGTTAAATTTTCAACCATCATTAAAAAACCTTCTTAAAAAACGTATTTTTTTTACAAAGTAGTTCAACTCTCAGTAAAATAATCGACTTTTAAACCCAAGAAGATGTGCAGTTGATATTTTAAAAAAACAATTGCATTTTTGACCAAAAATGATACATTTTCAGCCGAAAAGGTTAAATTTCTACTAAACAAGGTCAATTTCCAAGAAAATACATGAAATTTCAACAAAATTATTTAATTTTAAAAACAAAAAGTAAGTAATTGTCAGTTTCAAAAATGTATTTTCAACGAAAGAGATGAACCTTCAAATAAAAAAAAAAATAAACATTTTTAAAAAGTAGTTGATTTTTTGATAGAAAAGAGGACTTTTTTTTTACAAAATAGTTACATTTTCAACAAAATAATTAATTTTTCAATCAAATAATTGAGTTTTTATCCAAACGAGATGAATTCCAAAATCGCCAATTTCTTTAATTTCTTTCAAATGCGGATCAAGATATAAATAAGACTATTATAATGTAACATAATTCTAATATTATCATTATTAATATACGTATATATTATATATATAATAGCGATCTTTTCAAATCATGTGAATCATCAGCATCAAAATCTGGAAATATTAAAATCCCAAGCTCCTGAATTTATTTCAAAGCAGTTAGCAGATAGATATATAAATAGAATCGCCGAAATGCTCCGACCGGCAATCGTGCACCTTCGAGTTTTCAAATTCAGAAGAGGAGAAATGGGTTGCGCGCGCAACTCAGTCATTTACAGCGTCTCCTACTATATTCACACGGACATAGCCCTGTCATAGTATTGGACCATATCTCGTTTTAGATCTGGGATCACTGTTCCAACCTTGTGTGCCATAAGTATAAGATAATGGATAAATCCAAGGTTCAACGTTCGGATCCATAGAGTTGAAAATTGAAAGAAAAAGTAATTAGAACATTTTTTTCTTATAATTGCACAAATTTAGGACCAGACAAATGTTTGAACTTGCTTCATATGTAATTTCAAGAATTTTAAATTCGATATCGCCTTACGTCTGAATGTAATTTGTGTTTCAAACAAATGTAAAAGAAATGTTTGTAGGTTACGGTCTCATGGCCTCAATATTCGCGCTTTTGGAGCCCTATTAAAGTTAAGTCTTAAGTGAGGTTTGCTTACATATTTCGTCGTCCTTAACCCTTATTGACCCCATTTGTTTGTTTTTGTCCATCAAATTTAAGCAAGGACAACTTTGTTAATTATGCTGGAAAAGATCTTAAAATTTATCAGCGGGTATTTTCAAGGGTGCTCTTTCAGAATCTGACACGAAAATTTCGAGAAGATTACCCGCTGCCACCCTATTTTTCAATTTAAAAAAAGAAACGTGATTTTTCAAGGTAATTTTTTTTAAATCGTATTTTCGATGCGAAAGAGGCCATGACAATAGCTGAAATCACAAAAACTCTGGCTCAAAATGTCCAAACAATGAATTTATACGCACAGAGAATTCATTTTTCATCATTAAGGGGTGCTACGGCCACCCCTCAAATAACATTTAAGAAAAATCTATATTATAAGGATTTTTCTAAAAATAAAAAAATAAAAATTTGTAAATAAAAAGAAAGTAAAAAAAGAATATAAAATAACGAAGAAAAAAATAAACAAACAAAGCTTTTTATAAACAGATACCTCTACGCGGTAAAAACTGAAAACATTTTTATTGAAGAAATGGCTGAAGACGTTCCATACGAAAGCACATAAAAAAATTTTGAGCATGTTTATCAAAAATTCATTAAAATAAAATTCTACGTGAAGTAAACTCTACAGACTTTCAAAATTTCAACCTAAGTCAACTTTTATTGATTTTTAGAACTTAATTTATTTGTAACTTTTTGGTATTAAAAATATTATTTTTGAAAAACTGCCGATTTTCACTCCTCTGGGCTATTTTCTGGGGTGAAAACGAAATTTAACCTTAGATGACAAAAGAAAATATGTTTTCTATTATTTGTGATGTTTTTCCCCATTATTAGCTGTATTCAAAGCTGAAAAAACTTTTTTCAGCACAATCTGTAAAACACCGATTTTTCGAAAATATGTTATTTTAGGGGTGGTCTACAACCCCTTAATGCTGGAAAATGAATTTTCTGTGCAATTAAACAAAAATTACCTGAAAAAATCAAGTTTTCTTCAATAGAAAAATAGGATTGGAAAGGGTGAATTTTCGAAATTTTTGGGCCAGATTCTGAAAGAACACACGTGAAAATACCCGCCAATACATTTTCAGATCTTTTCCAGCATAATTAACAAAGTTGTCCGAGCTTAAAGTTGACGGATAAAAACGTACAATTTGGGTTAATAAGGATTAAGATCAGTAGTCTCTACCTTCTCGTCTAAATTCTAAGTTTTTAATAAACTTGGTCATAATTACAATGGTTATAACATTAGAATAGTTCTATTTGAATAAAACACAAATTGCTTTACTTTAAAATAATTGTAACATAATTTGGTATCAAGATAAGTAGTATTAAGGATGATAATGTATGTAAGCACATCTCATACCACTTTTAATAAAAGAAAATAGATTAAGAGACTGCAATGCAGTTATTATTATTATTTATTGGTTATTAGATCTGAGGTAACAAATAAAAACAGCGCGTTAAAATGATAGACCAATGGAAATCATGGCCAAGTCATCCAATCTGGCAGCCCTGCAGGACTTTAAGAATCTGCAAGACCCTTTATGAAAAAGCTGACCTGTGTTTTTGTAAGGGCTCTTTCATACCTTATCCAGCCGGCTTGGGCTGGTTGACGCGATCAAATCATTATGTTTTTATTGAATAGTTACTTGGCTTATTGACAATTTGGTAAAAATAGATATCTTGGTAGATTTTCTAGATTAACCCTCTCTTTCTATGCCCTCTTTCAATTCTGACGGCCGTATAGTTAGCTCGATACCATGTACAAAGTCAAAATTCGAACGGACCTCTTTTTCTAACGTTTGGAGATAGAAAGAGAGGTCCATTCGATTTTCGACTTCGAAACAGGATCGGAGCCACACTGCAGTAAATGTATGTCGTTGGAATAGCACGTCACTTACCAACCCTGAACATACATATCAGTGTCGGTGACATAAACAATTTACCTATTATAATATAATAAAAACATTAGAAAAATGTACAACGACAATAAAAACATCAAAAAGACGTACAACGATCAAATTACTATGTTTTTATCAAATAATTACTTGGACAATTAATAATTTTGTACAATATCCATTTTAAAAGTTTCCGCTTAATGGGTCTACATTCAAACCAAAATGAGAAGCCAATCAGAAATCAGGAAAAGGCGTTACGACTTTCGATATATTTCGAGTTCGACTCCTTCATCTTCTTTTCATGATAGGATAGATGTAGGTTCGAAACCTCGTAGCGTTAAAAATTTTATTTGTAATTTAATGGTTAAAAATGTAATATATGTATTCATTCTAAGCAGTGCCATTAACATGTATTGACAAAATACTCGCAGTCAATTATTATTTATTTTTTAAATACCTTTTTTCTTATATCTTCAGATTATAGAAACAGTGGGTGTTAAAATTAAACAAATAGTTTGAAAATCATATTCCTGTAATTATAAATAATATTCCGACGATATGTAATCGTATGATTATGAATGGATGGTCTTCAAAACAATTAAATAATTTTTTATCATTTTTAAAATTAACTCCGGCAATTTCGTACGTCAGCGATTTGCCAGCACTGCGCCACTACTGACAGGCCAGTTCCGCCAAGCATTACAAGCCAGTGCTGGCATATTACTGGCCCAGTGCATCCAACCATTACTGGAACTCTTGCAGGTGGTACTGGGCCGGTGGTGTATTTCTACCTGGGATACCTTCGTTATCACTTGGGGCCTGACCAGTACTAATCTGCAGTAGTGGTCCAGTGGTGAACTTAAGTGCTGGCCCAGTACTCCTGGTCAGTACCTCGCCGAGTTTGCAGTATTGGTTGAGCCAGAACTGGGCCAGTACTAATAGAGGGTACCACACCAGTACCCAATGCAAGTACTAGCCCAGTACTGGCTAAAGACTGCAAGTCAGTACAGAACATTTTTATCATTAGTGGTTTTATCGGTATAAAGCCAGTAGTCCTGCTAGTATTCTAACAGTACCGCGCCAGTATCGAACTCTGGCCGGCGGTACTGGCATGGTACTGTGCCGGTGGGAAATTAACCCCCTGGGAAGTTTAAACTTGAAATTATTATTAACATTTATATTACTGGAAAATTACCAGGAATATTTTTATTACATTTTATTGGCTCCATTCTCAATTGAGAATTGCCCAGTAATAAATCCAATTTTTATGAAGCATTATTCTTTATTTCATAGGTCATGTTTTTCAATCATAAATTGACATATTTTGTAGTTTTTATTTCTCCTCTGTGCTAAGAATGTTGTATGAAATTATTCTTTCTCAAAAACTTATCAAAATTATGTTAACACGTATGATTATTTTGTTCAATTCAGCAAACAGTTTTTTTATCATACGGGCAAGTAAACAATTGGTCGATTTAACAGAATTTTTGATTAATGAAATGAAGAATTTTGTTGGGTAAACTACATTTTCTTGCTCAATTGTGTGATTTAACAAATTAAATGAAAAAATTGTTATTGAAATAACCAAATATGTTAAATTATTGAAGAAACTAATTTGCTTAAGGCCATGTGACGAGTGGGTCACGTGACCAGACTCCTACCTTACCGCCACTTTTCTTATTTCCCCACTTAAATTTACACGAAACGCCACATCGAGTTGAAAATTTGGGATACTAAACAAGAAGCACTAGGAATAATGGGTCTGGTCCTAAATTTCTATAATTATGAAAACAGTTTTTTGTTGTAAATAATTTGTTTTGCTTTTTTTGTAATTATTAAAGTTTAGGACCAGATCCAGCTTTCTTAGTGCTTCTTATTTATTATCCCAAAATTTTAACTCGAAGTGGCGCTTCGTCTGAAAACAAGTTGGGAAATAAGAAAATGGCGGTAAGGTAGGAATCTAGTCACGTGACCCACTCGTCACAAGGCCTTAAGGCAAAATTTTCGTCTAATTACAAAAAGGAACACAGTAACGTACTAGGCAGTCTGATAAGTACCTGAAAATTCTAAGAGATGGCATTAGTATTCACTAATGTGAACCATTTTCGTCGAGCTTGATCCTTCAAATGACGCCTGTCAAAACTTCAGCCATTAATGTTTACGCATTTACAAGTTACAGTACTGAGAAGCGACTAACCTCCGAGTTTTTTTTTAATGTGGAAAAATCTGAGTTCCGAGTTTTGATCAAACACTACTATCTTCGCAAGAAAACGATATCCGAGACCAAGGCCAAGCTGGATAAGTATTACCCGGACTCTG